>NW_019942552.1:515792-586111 GCF_002910315.2 Salvelinus sp. IW2-2015 | reverse complement strand
TAAAATACCCTAGCACCCAGACAGACATAAAATTACCTTAGCATCCAGACAGACATACATACCCTAGCACCCAAGACAGACATACATACCCTAGCACCCAGACAGACATCATCCCTGCCACCCAGGACAGACCATAAATACCCCTAGCACCCAGACAGACAGACATACCCTAGCACCCAGACAGCCATAATACCCTAGCACCCAGACAGATAAAATACCCTAAGCATCCAGACAGACATACATACCTAGCACCCAGACAGACAGACATTACCTAGCAACCCAGACCAGACAGACATACCGCTACGAGCAGACATCCCAGACCAGACAGACAGACAGACAGACAGACAGACAGCAACAGACAGACAGACAGACCAGACTACCTAGCACCCGACAGACACACAGACAGACAGACATACCCTAGCACCCAGACAGACAGACAGACATACCCTAGCACCCAGACAGACAGACATACCCTAGCACCCAGACAGACAGACAGACATACCCTAGCTCCCACTCAAGGGAAGTTTAAAGGAAAGAGTGTAGAGCAAAATGGCTGTGGGGCTCCGGGAAAAACTTTCAAAGCTTCTCAGTAAGTCAGATGATGTGGTATACCGTCATGTGAAACAAACAGTACCACTTTCCCTTTGAAAACCATGGATGCTATTTGAATACCCACTTCTTAGTGGCCCTTGAACAATACCCTGATATTGGTGCTTTGCTGGAACTCAAAAGCTCTTTACACAAAAGGCAGAGGAGAGGAAATAAATGGGAGAATATAAGCTGGTAGAATACTGAATTGTGCTGAAGCCAGCTCTCTCTCTGTCTCAGTCTATATCTCTCTGTCTCTCTGACTTTCTCTCACTCACTTTTTTTCTCACTCTCTCACTGTCTCTCTTAGTATTTATGATGGTACTGTATCTGAAGGAGAAGTAAAGGAGAGGAAGGAGGAAGGATGGTGGAATGAGAATTCAGAGAACAATCTAATTTATGCTCATAACTTATTTAATAACTTCTGGGGAGAGTTCATGTTGTTGAACTTGTATTTAACGCGTGTGGGTAGGATCTCTGAGTTTTAGTTCCCTTTTAATGTTACATATAAACTAAGGCTAGTTTTATCCGACATACAAAGACTGTGGCTAGTTAGTTTGTTCTTCCCCCACTGTGAACAACAGCCTGAGGCCAGAGAAGGACTGTTGTCAGGCTAATAATAAACTCCATGGCTACATACATCTGAAGTCTGTTCTCTCTGTCTCTGGCCTCTAGCTTGGACAACAGATGTTAGGGTTTGAACCCCACTCTGATGCATCTCACACAGACACTGTAGCCTCATTATTGTGTTACTATTTCCTTTTCTACAAACAAAATGTTGTGCTATTTTTTTAAACTTTTTATTTCTGAATTGTTAGGAAAGACCTCGTAAATAATCATTTCAGGGTAAAGTCTACATTTGTTGTATTCGGCGCATGTGACAAATAACATTTGATTTCACACTAACAAAACGGCGGTGATAATGATATGCTGCCTCTCTCTCTCTCTCATAGTCCAGAGTGGAATCTGAACATGGGATAGGACCCACATCCAATACAACAGAACAGCTATCTCCATTCCATGATATCTCCATCAAATGGGATTCTAGCAGTCTCCAATACGACGATATCGCTAGCGTATGCATTCCTATTGAATTCCAACGTGCTGCAGCTCCCTCTCTGCTCACACAGACAGCAGAGATATGTTGTGTGTGTTGACTGTGGAGGCAAAACCAGTCTGTGTGTGAGCACTTAAGTGCATACATACAGTACTTACACGTGTGGGTATGCTGTCGCTTAGCAAACTCAGTCCATCTCTGGGGTGATATAGCAGTAGCTTAAAAAAAAGAGATGAATTAACCTCCATGTTCAGTGGTTCTGTCTCTGTCAGCCTTGGGGCATGACCCTGCACCACCTGTCCAGGCTTTAATGAGAACAGGAGAGAGAAAAAGATGATGGAGGGTCAATTACACCTCCATGTTGTAGACCAGAGGAATGAACTGAATGCTAGTTCACCTTTCATTACCACCCCCTGCTACAAGGTTAAGGGTGTTGCACCAGTTGGTGAAAGACAGTGAAGTTGTGATTGAGGGTTTTACAGATAGCGATATCAGATCTTCTTTGAGGAGGGGAAGAGTCAGACAGTGTATTAGATGTGGTTGTAATGAGAAGATGAAATTGGTAGAGAGTAGAGACTCACCATTCCAGGGCTGAAAGAGGTTAACAGAAACGTGTAGTATATTTGAGGTTTTATATATTTGAGGTTTTATATATTTGAGGTTTTATATATTTGAGGTTTTATATATTTGAGGTTTTTAAAAGGCTTCTGTAGTTTGTAATTTCCACTTTGAAATTTCAGACTTGATTTTCCCTTATGGAAAATGTATCAACCCCTACAAAAATGTACATTAATTATCATCCACATAATAATTCAAATGTTCTGTTGCTGGAGGATTATTTTCCTGCTGTAGCAAACTGGCTCAAATTAAGATCCTACATCTAAGTCATCTAAACAACCATGTGTCCTATTCCCTCCACCAGATCCGATGGACCAAGACAGCAGGCAGTGTGTCTGACCGCTTCCAGGACTCGAGTGTGTTTAACGAGACGCTGCACATCACCAAGATCCAGAGACACCAAGGGGGACGCTACTACTGCAAGGCTGAGAACGGCCTGGGCTCCCCGGCCATCAAGTCCATAAGGGTCGACGTCTACTGTAAGTCCTGCAAATTACCGTCGGACACAGTGGTTGGGCCAACATTGTTTTCTTGTTATCTCAGTGTACCTTCTCAATGCCGCATCAAATCCAAAGTGACTAGTTAGTATACAGTTCTTGTTTAATTTTCAACTAGATTTCAACCACAACGATTCCCATAAAATGGAAATGTCTGTTGGAATCCATTAAACTGAATGGCCATACACTGTTATTGTTTTTATTGATCGGCCATTGATTGTCCTGTTCACCTCATCAATTGGTGAGTGGTGGAGACACACGTCAGTGCACTTCCATCACAGCTTCACCCCCCCCCCCCCCCCAGGTGTGTCCTCTGCACTACGACTCCAGTTCTACGAGTTCACTCGATATTTTAAAGGGGTGTGCACGTGTGTGGTTTTGCATAAATATCCAATGACAATGTATGTAAGAGTGTAAGAGAAACAGCTTGCAAGGGTGTGTATTTGTAACACAGTTACCAACATCTGATGCAGTGTAAACATTCTATGTGAACGCAGCATCGCCGTTTTCCTCTATCTCCAGACTGCACTTTATTGAGTTGGGGTCCTAGAGTAGACATCATGTGTGTTTTTGTTGGAGAAACGGTACAGTGGCTAAAGTCCTTATCAACACCCAAATCCAGCCTTATCAGTCCAGCCTAGCCCAAACGCAGTAGGTTCCAGCCTAGCCAAACCCAGTAGTTCCAGCCTAGCCAAAGCCAGTAAGTTCCAGCCTAGCCAAACCCAGTAGGTTCCAGCCTAGCCAAACCCATCATGTTCCCAGCCTAGCCAAAACGCAGTAGATGCATGCCTAGCCAAAACGCAAGTAGATTCATGCCTAGGCAAGACCCAGTAGGTTCCAGCCTAGCCAAACCAGTAGGTTCCCAGCCGTGCAAACCCAGTGTCCACGTGCCACGGTATTCCAGCCGTGCCAAACGCAGTAGGTTCCAGCGGCACGCAGTTAGGCCAGCGTCAACGCAGTAGGTTCCACCCGTGCCAAACGCAGTAGGTTCCAGCCGTGCCACAACCCAGTAGGTCCAGCCTAGCCAAACGCAGTAGGTTCCCCGCCTAGCCAAACGCAGTGGTTCCAGCCTACCAAACCAGTAAGGTTTCGCAAGCCCGTGCCAAACCCAGTAGGTTCCAGCCAGCAACGCGTAGGCCAGCTAGACGAGTAGTTCAGCCTAGCCAAACGCAGTAGGTTCCAGCCGTGCCAAACGCAGTAGGTTCCAGCCTAGCCAAACGCAGTAGATTAATGCCTAGCCAAACGCAGTAGGTTCCAGCCGTGCCAAACGCAGAAGGTTCCAGCCTAGCCAAACCCAGTAGGTTCCAGCCGTGCCAAACCCAGTAGGTTCCAGCCGTGCCAAACCCAGTAGGTTCCAGCCGTGCCAAACCCAGTAGGTTTGGCACGTTTGGCAGGTTTTCAGGTTTGGCAGGTTTGGCAGGTTTTCCAGCCGTGCAAAACTAGCCATTACAATAGTGAGGTCTGATTGGAGTTGTCCGGGGCACCTTCTTTTGCTGCAATCCACAACTCCACAGAGGTGCACTTAAATGAAGGATGGTTGCTTTCGTCTGAACCCTAGACAAGCAAAAATAATCTTTCCCAGCCAAACCAACTACAAGCCCTTAAAACCAGCACTTTCCCTTCCATAACATCACTGCCAGTGGTAAACTTTTGGGCTTGTGTTCTCCTCTTCTCCCACTCTCTCTGTGGCATAACACAGAGCAGTCTGCAGTGCTGTCTCTGTCTCTCCTCTCTGCCTCTCCTCTCTCCTCTGTCTCGATCTCTCTCCTCTGTCTCGCCTCTCTCTGTCTCGCCTCTCTCTGTCTCGCCTCTCTGTCTCGCCTCTCTCTGCCTCGCCTCTCTGCCTCTCCTCTCTGCCTCTCCTCTCTGCCTCTCTTCTTTGCCTCTCCGCCTCTCCTCTCTGCCTCTCCTCTCTGCCTCTAGTCGGCCTTTGCCTCTGCTTTTGCTTCTGCTTCTGCCTCTTCTCTCCTCTCTTCTTCTCTTCTCTCCTCCCACTTCCTTGTCAAGGCAGGGGTTGAGAAAAAACGCTTTCATCTGACATCCAAAGCATCTCTTCCATCTGCCAATCACTCTTGTCAGTCTGTCACAACAGGCAGGGTCTGTCTGTCTGTGTGGCTTGTGTTTAGCCACACCGTCGCCAAGGCTTTTTCTGTGCCTGTTCTCGCTTTCCTTCTGTCTCCATTTCCCCTTTCTATTTCCCTCTATCTCTCCTTTCTCTCGCTCTCTCTCTATTTCCCTCTCTGTCTCCTCTTGGTCCCTGCACGTCTGTGTGGCTCTCAGTCGTTGTACCTGTATATTAGTTCTGACGTGAGCAAGGGCTTTGGAATAGGTGATGGTTAGAAAGCTTGGAAGGAGGGGGAAGTAGTGGCTTTCTTTCTCTCCTTGTCTCCTTTCCTTCATCTGCTCTGGACTGCCATATTGGCTTTGTGGTGGATGTCTAACGGACATGTGCTTTCTCCTGTCCAGTTCTTCCATACTGTTGATTGTAAACTATTGAGACATACAATAGACCCTGGACAGACAGTGACTAACATCCCAGTGTCACTGGTTTAGCATGATAACAGTATGGTTACCAAAGTTGACCAGCGGCCATTTTGAATCCTCTCTGGTTTGCCATGGCATTGTTTACAGTTTAATGGATGGTAAATCCTGAATGGGCAGCGTGGGAGGGATGCTTAGCCTATCAGACACATCAGCTGTGACATCCAGACCATCATTCAACCAATGACGTCATCCAATGCTTTCACTAGTTGCCTCCCAGTCCAATGATGTGCTGAATTGTGCTCTCCTGAAAAACTTTCTGTTTAACCCTTAACTGCAGTGGGCTAAATCAGGGTCACACAGAGTGATTCTTGGAAGTCTTTAACAAAATTACTTTGAAGCTAAAGTATACACCTCACAAACATGGTTCGGCTCAAACAAAAAAGACACCTGTACCATGTCAGATATAGAGTTGAAATGTATTACATTTTGAGGTTGCATCCCAATATTACACTTTATATACATCACAGAAGACTGAAATATAACAAAACTGTTTGACATGGAAACACAAGATTTGTGTTGAGTTTTTAAAAATCAAAACAAATTGTATTGGTCACATACACATGGTTAGCAGATGTTAATGCTAGTGTAGCGAAATGCTTGTTCTTCTAGTTCCGGCAGTGCAGTAATATCTAACGAGTAATATAACAATTCCACAAGAACTACCTAATACACACAAATCGAAGTAAAGAGATGGAATAAGAATATGTACATATAAATATATGGATGAGCAATGACCGAGCGGCATAGGGCAAGATGCAATAGATGGTATAGAATACAGTATATACATATGAGATTAGTAATGCAAGATATGTAAACATTATTAAAGTGACTAGTGATCCATTTATTAAAGTGGCCAATGATTTCGAGTCTGTATATAACATTCCACTAATGAGGCCAAACAGGGCACTTTTGGTAATTGACTGCAGGAAAGGGCTACTAGAAGTGGAATATCAAGTATCGAAGACATGGTACAGTACTTTCAAGCTTGATTTCCTCAAGTACTGTACCTTTAGGTTTCCTATTTATCATACACTAAATACTGTATGTAATGCTATGGCCTTCATATTGTAAAGCCTTTAAAACACAACTCTATAGGATATTATTAAAGCAGCGGCAGCATTTAAAGAGTTACATGCTGACCACATTGCTCACGTCGCGCGTGCGTTGCAAAATAAATTTGCACATATATGTTATTCAATCATTGCACCCACACTGCGAGCCAACGAGCGCATGCGTTGCCGGGCATTAAAATAGAAGTTGCTTCTATTTGTGACACAGAACGCGATGCAAGTCCTGCTTCTCCCATCTCCTCATTGGCTTTTAAAAGCATATACCCACGTGCCATCTCCTCATTGGTTATACCCACGTGGGTGATTGAAAGATGAACTGAGGTCGGTAATACACCTTATTATGAAAGTTAGTTGCCAATCGCCATATAAAGTCCAAAGAAGAAAAAGCCTGAAAGGAGGAGAGATGACTAGAAATGATTCGGTTGACTGTTTTATCTGTGGATTAATTGTCAGAGTAGAGGACCTTGTGCATTTCAGCTAAAATAACAACTCAATGTTTATATCCCAGGACAAATTAGCTAGCAAAAGCAAGCTAGCTAGCTAAATAGGACTAGCTAAATTGCCATAAATGTTTAATGCTTATTGAACTGTCCCCAAATGAATATAATTAGTTCAGAGTTTGTTTTGATATTTCAACCTGCGTGTCGGTATCGCGTTTGGTGTGGGGGGACAAAATCCATTTGCGCATGTGGACACACCCTTGACGCCCTTGTCTCTGGCCTTGTAGTCCATATGTACTTCATTAGCTGGGTGTTGTGTTGCACATCCAGCAGAAACATAGTGGATTTCTCCTGGTAAATGCTATAGCTGTCACCCAGGGGTGAATGTAATTGATGTGCCTCTTTTGCAGCTCTCGCTATTTTTAGTGCTTTGCAACCTTGCTTTTAATTAGCATTTCAATTGCTATTTGGGCGCTAGGGCTCAACAACAACACCTTGAAAAATTGTGTTGACTCTGATTTTCAGATGTTGTGTGGGTGTGTTTTTACTCATAATGTCTTTAGACTACCCAGAAATCAAATCAAACTATATTTGTCACATGCGCCGAATACAGCAAGTGTAGACTTTACCGTGAAATGCTTACTTAAATGTAACCGCTAGTAAGGATAGGCTACTATAAGGATACAAGTCAAAGAGAGACAGGACTTATTTTCAGTGGGAATTTAGGAGGGCTTCCATTTCAATGTGAATTTAGTTTTTGTTCTGTTCTTAAAAATATTGATTTTCCTTTCTAGTCCTTCTTTTCTAGTCCTTCTGAAACCAGAGGGCTTATTTTCATTTTAGAGTGGAAATATTTCCAGATTTACTTGTTCATAGATACATACTTATAAAATCAATGTGTACTCCTTTCCTAACCGTTCACCTTCCAAAGAGACTGCTGGATCCGCCATGACACACAATGTCCAATAGACATTAGATTCAATGAAGTGATGGAAGGAAAGAGAGAAAGGGAGAATTCTCTGGACGCATTCCCTAGGTTAGAAAATAAATGAAATGAAAGAAGGAAGGACAAAGAATGAAAAAATAGGAAGAATTCTATGGTAGAAGTATTGCCAACTCAAAAGGACAGACAACAGCAGGATGGGTAATTAACTTACCTCTGCAGCCCAGAGGAGCTGATATTAGCCCTGGCAGGCCTAGCAGGCACAACACTAACTCATTTAAAATACCCACCCCATCTAAACACATTTCTACCTGCTGGTGCTTCAGAAGATGTGTTTGTCCATAGTGAGGTCTGCAGGGACAGATGCCCACTCAGAAGTTAATAAAGAACTCCCTACCGTCCTTCCGTTGATCGATTGGTAGCTTTGCTGTTCCTAAGAACTTAGAGTCTCTTCTTCCTCAGTTCCTTGAAGGGTCCATCTATTACAATGTTTTTCATTTCATCTGGGCTGTATGTGTGGTATTGCTGTGTCTGAGACTGCATTGACGTACCTAGTAGAGAAAGCCCTATAGCATTGCAGCAGGGGCTTATAGCTGGCTTTAAGGACTTCATCGGCAGGAGGACTTCACGTCCCCAATGTAATACATTTCTGATGTGAAAAGAGTCCAATGGACTCCAATGAAGTACAAAAGACTCATGTACTTCACTTGTGCCCATGCGTTTAACAGGAGTTAGAGAGCATGTACTTGTATATTGGGACAGGAAAACTTTATTGATATTGAGTTTGCACTTTTACAGAGTGCACTTGTCAGGAATCAACAGTATATACCACCAATTTGACAATGGAGGTAGTTTCAGGACTCTTTAAAGTGGATGAATAATCAAAATAATGATTTTTATCACTGCTATGAGTCCCCTACCAATCAGTGACCCTTTTGTCAATCTCCTTTGGATAGTTCCATGCACAACCCATTACTCATCTTTAACAGGCTTCTTATTGTCTCAGCCTCAGATGTTCATTGGTCTCGGAGCTGAAATAAACTCTGTGTGTGTGATTTAACTTTGGCCAACAAACTGAAATCGCAGCCAGGATTGTTGTATCTTCAGCTGGCTAAGTCCAATTCAACACAGAGCGTGGTTGATAAATGAGAGATCTAAGGGATGGATCGAAATGTACAGAATGGATACCTGGAGGGAAATGGGGGAGGGGCATGCTTTTTCAATTTTAGTCAAGGGGAGGGTTTAGTATTTTTGTAATCTAGTCCAACAGAGGGTCATGTAATTTGTATTTGATGAAATATCAATATTTCTGTGTTTTAGAATTAGTTGCTTATTAGGCTACATATCAATGTGTGCCCGATGACGCCCCTCGTCTCTGATTCTCTGCTGGGCTGTCACGCCCTGACTCTAGTTATATTTTGTTTTCTTTATTTTTTGGTTAGGTCAGGGTGTGACAAGGGTGGTTTGTTTAGTTTTTGTATTGTATAGGGGTTTTGTTTTGTCTAGGGTTTTTGTTTGACTATGGGGATTTTGTATGGTCTAGGGGTTTGGAGGTTTATGGTGGCCTGAGTTGGTTCCCAATCAGAGACAGCTGTTTCTCGTTGTCTCTGATTGGGGAGCCTATTTAGGTTGCCATTTTCCATGTTGGTTTTGTGGGTAGTTGTTTCCTGTCTTTGTGTCTGCACCAGACAGAACTGMTTCGTGTTGGTCTATTTTTGTTATTTTGTCTTAGTGTTCTGAGTTATAATAAATATCATGAACACGTACCACGCTGCGTTTTGGTCCGATCCTGACTACTCTTCATCAGACGAAGAAGATCTTTACATGGGTGCCCAATATGTGCTCCTAAAGGCTATTTAATGAAAGTATCCATAGTCTATAGGCTATAGGCTACAAAGTGCATGCTCTGAGTTATATTTCTAAGAAAATTCACTTCCTTCCTGAGTCTTTTGTGCTGCTGGGATGGTGTAAATAAATCTAGGCTGCATTGCACACTGCAATAGATATTCCATTCCTGAGCCCTGGCCTGCTCTGCTCTTGATGATAAAAACTTGTTTTGTGCTGCCTAACCAATGGCTGTGCTGTGTAGGCCTACAGTGGCAGTTCAGGAGGAGAGTCAAATAAGTCTTCAGATTTGTTTTGTTGTTGATTAGGCCTCTTCCCAAAAATGTGATATCTTCCGCTCCAACTAGCCTATAGCCTATGTTCTGTTCAGTTTAAGAAGGAGAGCGTGAAGAGTAGAAGGAGGTAAACTTTGACAGCTTGCTACTACTATCGTTTATTTTAATAAAAACAATATGTTTCTTGCCCATGATGTATTTATCAGAGTTATTAACCTCACAATAAGCCAGATTGCAATAAATTACATTGGGGTGCTGAAACTTGAAGCAGCATCTGCGGCACAATCAATCGGAAATGGACAGCTCATGGGGCTGAAAGTAGGCAAATGCGGGTAAGCATAATTCATTTAAACCGTCTTAATTAGACTTTACTAACAACAACAGGGCTTTGTGTTGGAGCCTATTTCTTCCTATTTAAGAAATAAGAGGTAGACCTACCTGTTTGACAGACACGGCCAATTCCTATACCATGCACTCTTTAAATAGCCTACTTCTGTGTCAGTGAAGGGCTGTTAAGGGTTGGAAGAACTTGACTGGCCTACACAGAGCCCTGACCTCAACCCCATCGAACACATTTGAGATGAATTGTAACGCTGACTGTGAGACAGGCCTAATCGCCCAAAATCAGTGCCCGACCATGCAAATGCTCTTGTGGCTGAATGAACGCAGTCCCAACAGAAATGTTCCAACATTGAGTGGAAAGCCTTCCCAGAAGAGTGGAGGCTGTCATAGAAGTAAATGGTGGACCAACTCCATATTAATGCCCATGATTCTGGAATGAGATGTTCGACGAGCAGCTGTACACATGTTTTTGTCCATGTAGTGGATGATATGATGAACACATAATGTAGGCCTATCGCTCTGTCCATTCTTAGCCTGTAATTTCTGTAATTTGTGTTGTATTAAAAAAGATTCTGGTAATATTTAAAAGTATGTAGAATTGCATGAAATGTTTATAAACGGAAATATTTTCTCGGGCCTGCAAATACAATGATAGATTCATGCAATGTTTTATTATAAAACCTTCTGGCCCGCAGCCCTGTGTGCTATCAAAATTATTGCCGTTGCCATCTAATGCCTACAGGACAAAGACAAGCTTCTAAAACGGCATATTTAAGGCTTTGGTCTGTCGAAAAAAGTGAGGGTAAACGGTAGGCATGTTCTCTGCTATCCACTTTATGTTCTGGGTATAGGGGTGGCAGCTGATAGCTAGCTATTATGGAGCTATGAAACATCTAATGCTAATATTAGCTTACTAGCTAGCATTAGCTATTATGGAGCTATGTAACATCTAACGCTAATATTAGCTCGCTAGCTAGTGTTAGCTATTATGGAGCTATGAAACGGAGCTATGGTGCGGCAGGTATTTTTAATTTATTTGTAATTTAACCTTTATTTAACTAGGCAAGTCAGTATCCCCGAGCCAACTAAGTGAAAAATCTGTCGATGTGCCCTTGTAATTCACTAAAAGTGTCTGCTAAATGACTCAAATGTAATTTAACCCCTGCCTCTGTCACTTTAGGCCCAGGCTGTGTGGTACAAAGGTGAATGGTGGTACTTGGGGCAGACACTCCCTCTTTGGACATGCTCTCCATCCTCCTCTGCTTCCTCCTCCCCCTCCTCCTCACCCCCTCTCCCTCATGATCTACGTCTTCCTTTCCACTATCCTCTCCTTCCACTATATTCTCTCTCTCTCTCTCTCCACTCACTCACTCACTCACTCACTCACTCACTCACTCACTCACTCACTCACTCACTCACTCTCTCTCCACTCTCTCTCACTCTCCTCTCCTCTCCCTCCACTCTCCTCTCCCTCCACTTCACGCTCCTCTTCCTGTCTCTCTCCCTCTACTCTCCTCTCCCTCCCCTTCACTTTCCTTTTCCTCTCTCACTCCTCCCTCCTCACTCCACATTTCTATCCCTCCAATCATCTCTAAGTCCTCTTTCTCCATGCCTTTTGCTTCTGAGCCCTGACTTGCCACATCACTTCCCTCACTTTCACTGACCTAGAGGACCAGAGGGAGAGGAGAGGAGCAACAAATAGGATATAATTGTGGTCAGGAACATTTTCTCTCTCTCTCCCTCTCACACTATCTCTCTCTTCCTTCCTCTCTTTTTCTCAACTATACACACACTCTCTTCCTAATAATCCCCTCTCAGGGGTTTCCATAATAAATTGTGTGATTCCACACACACACTCTCTTTCTCTCTCTCTCTAGCTTCCAATCAACTCTCGCTTCCTTGCCTGACAGACTAACTACAGAGTTTGCCAATGTTAGCAGATTATTTATGACGCTAGGACAGTTTCCAAATGAATTGCATCGGTAGAAACAGGACAAAACAAGCAACTTGTTAGCTGGCTATGTAAACAAAAATGTAACTCAATATTCATATGAGGTCCACTGCTCTGGCATCTACCCTAACACGACAGCTGTTAAATAATAGGAAAACGAGCAATGATTAGCCTATGAATATCTGCACCTAGCAAACATGACAACCCATAACTTAAGCCCAACAGATAAACAAAATTACTCAAGCCTTCATTTCAGTGGGTAGTTAGATGGTTGTCTGTATGGCTAGCTAGTGAAAGTGACAGATGAGGTTGACGCTTCGTGAGTGCAGCCCAAATTTAAAGCTACTCACAACTTTTCTTGCCTGACAGACTAGCTAGCCAGCTATAGCAAGCAGTTTGGGCCGTTTCCACATGAACTATGAATTATAATAAAAAAAACACTGTTTTAAGTGAGAAGTGGGCATTGGTCTGAAGCTGAAAAGACTACTCCACAAATGCTATCCCAAGGTTTTCCAGCACACAGCTTTGACATACTACAGTTGTGGCAAAAAGTTTTGCGAATGACACAAATATTAATTTCCATAAAGTTTGCAGCTTCAGTGTCTTTAGATATTTTTGTCAGATGTTACTATGGAATACTGAAGTATATTTATAAGCATTTCATAAGTGTCAAAGGCTTTTATTGACAATTACATGAAGTTGATGCAAAGAGTTTCTTTTTCAAGACCTCTGCAATCTGCCCTGGCATGCTGTCAATTATCTTCTGGGCCACATCCTGACTAATGGCAGCCCATTCTTGCATAATCAATGCTTGGAGTTTGTCAAAATTTGTGGGGTTTTGTTTGTCCACCCGCCACACGTTTTCAATGGAATTAAGATCTGGGGAGTTTCCTGGCCATGGACCCAAAATATCGATGTTTTGTTCCCCGAGCCACTTAGTTATCACTTTTGCCTTAAAGCAAGGTGCTCCATCATGCTGGAAAAGGCATTGTTCATCACCAAACTGTTCCTGGATGGTTGGGAGAAGTTGCTCTCGGAGGATGTGCTGGTACCATTCTTTATTCATGGCTGTGTTCTTAGGCAAAACTGTGAGTGAGCCCACTCCCTTGTCTGAGAAGCAACCCCACACATGAATGGTCTTAGGATCGTTTACTGTTGGCATGACACAGGACTGATGGTAGCGCTCACCTTGTCTTCTCCTGACAAGCTTTTTTACGGATGCCCCAAATAATTGGAAAGGGGATTCATCAGAGAAAATGACTCTACCCCAGTCCTCAGCAGTCCAATCACTGTACCTTTTGCAGAATATCAGTCTGTCTCTGATGTTTTTCCTGGAGAGAAGTGGCTTTTTTTGCTGCCCTTCTTGACACCAGGCCATCCTACAAAAGTCTTCGCCTCACTGTGCGTGCAGATGCACTCACACCTGCCTGCTGCCATTCCTGAGCAAGCTCTGTACTGGTGGTGCCCCGATCCCGCAGCTGAATCAACTTTAGGAAACGGTCCTGGAGCTTGCTGGACTTTCTTGGGCTCCCTCAAGCAGTCTTCACAACAAATGAACCGCTCTCCTTGAAGTTCTTGACAATCCGATAATGGTTGATTTAGGTGCAATCTTACTGGCAGCAATATCCTTGCCTGTGAAGCCCTTTTTGTGCAAAGCAATGATGACGGCACGTGTTTCCTTGCAGGTAATCATGGTTGACAGAGGAAGAACAATGATTCCAAGCACCACCCTCCATTTGAAGCTCCCAGTCTGTTATTCAAACTCAATCAGCATGACAGAGTGATCTCCAGCCTTGTCCTTGTCAACACTCACACCTGTGTTAACGAGAGAATCACTGACATGATGTCAGCTGGTCCTTTTAAGGAAGGGCTGAAATGCAGTGGAAATGTTTTTGGGGGAATCAGTTTATTTGCATGGCAAAGAGGGACTTTGCAATTAATTGCAATTCATCTGATCACTCTTCATAACATTCTGGAGTATATGATAATTGCCATCATACAAACGGAGTCAGCAGACTTTGTGAAAATGTATATTTGTGTCATTCTCAAAACTTTTGGCCATGACTGTACAGTAGCTAGCTATGTTGGTCTATTGTACTTCCAACAATGGTTGCTTAGAATTCAAACCTTCTCAAACAGCCAAATTCATAGTCTTCAGAGGGATAATGAACTTCACAGTGTCCTGCTATTAAAATACATTAAAAAAWWTTTTTTTTTTACTATTTTCTACATTGTAGAATAATAGTGAAGACATCAACAGGTGTGCCTTGTTAAAAGTTAATCTGTCGATTTTCTTTCCTTCTTAATGCCTTTGAGCCAATCAGTTGTGTTGTGACAAGGTAGGGGTGGAATACAGAATATAGCCCTATTTAGTAAAAGGCCAAGTCCATATTATAGCAAGAACAGCTCAAATAAACAAAGAGAAATGACAGTCCATCATTACTTTAAGATATGAAGGTCAGTCAATCCAGACAATGTCAAGAACTTTGAAAGTTTCTTAAAGTGCAGTCGCAAAAACCATCAAGCATTATGACGAAACTGAGTCTCATGAGGACCGCCACAGGAAAGGAAGACCCAGCGTTACCTCTGCTGCAGAGGATAAGTTCATTAGAGTTAACTACACATCAGAATGTGCTTCCTAAATGCTTCACAGAGTTCAAGTAATCAACATCAACTGTTCAGAGGAGACTGTGTGAATCAGGCCTTCATGGTCGAATTGCTGCTAAGAAACCACTACTAAAAGACACCAATAAGAAGAAGAGACTTGTTTTGGCCAAGAAACACGTGCAATGGACATTAGACCGGTGGAAATCTGTCCTTTGGTCTGAGGAGTCCAAATTTGAGATTTTGGTTCCAACCGCTGTGTCTTTGTGAGACACAGAGTAGGTGAAGGGATGATCTCTGCATGTGTGGTTCCCACCGTGAAGCATGGAGGAGGAGGTGTGAGGGTGCTTTGATGGTGACACTGTCAGGGATTCATTTAGAATTCAAGGCACACTTAAAAATAAATGATAGCACATGAAATGGTGTATGGTTACCGCAGCATTCTGCAGCAATACACCATTTCATTTCATACACCATTTCATACACTTAGTGAGCTTATCATTTGTTTTTCATTAGGACAATTGAACCTTTATTTAATTAGGCAAGTCAGTTAAGAACACATTCTTATTTACAATGAAGACCTACCGGGGAACAGCGAGTTAACTGCGTTGTTCAGGGGCAGAACGACCAGTTTTGACCTTGTCAGCTCGGGGATTTGATCCAGCAACCTTTTGATTACTGGCCCAATGCTCTAACAACTAGGGCACCTGCCACCACGCAATGACCCAAAACACACCTCCAGGCTGTGTAAGGGCTATTTGACCAAGAGGGAGAATGATGGAGTGCTGCATCAGATGACCTGGCCTCCACAATCACCCGACCTCAACCCAATTGAGATGGTTTGGGATGAGTTGGATCGCAGAATGAAGGAAAAGCATCCAACAAGTGCACAGCATATGTGGGAACTCCTTCAAGACTGTTTTAAAAGCATTCCAGGTTAAGCTGGTTGAGATAATGCCAATAATGTGCAAAGCTGTCATCAAGGCAAAGGTTGGCTACTTTAAAGAATCTAAAATGTAAAAAAAAAAAAATATTGATTTGTTAAACACTTTTTTGGTTACTACATGATTCCATATGTGTTATTTAATTGTTTTGATTCTACAATGATTCTACTATTATTCTACAATGTTGAAAATAGCAAAAAATTAAGAAAAACCCTGGAATGAGTAGGTGTGTCCAAACATTTGACTGGTACTGTATATGTCCCTAGAGCCCTACGAGCCTCCTAGGTTTTGTATTAAAGTCAATGTAGGCAGAGGAGGACAGAAGCTAGCTGTCCTCCGCCTGCACCATGGCGCTACCCCAGACAGTGCTGTTGAAGTTACTGTAGACCTTCATTGCAAAACTGTGTTATTTAGTAAACATTTTTGGTGACATATGAATATATTTAATATAGTTTTATCTAAAAAGGATAACTTTTTTAAATGTTTCACTATTTTGATTTTTATTCAATTTCGCTGAGTAGTGCTGAGTCCTCCCCTTCCTCTTCTGAGGTGTCTTCACTACTACATATATATATATCATTATGCTCTCTGTATTTTAAGATATAGGCCTATTGTAAATTATTGTAGCACCACGATCTTCATTGCAAAAAGTAATACAAATACAAACATAACTTTAAGCTACATATTCATTTAACAGAGGTAGTTAACTCTCCATTGATCAGCACAGCAATTGATAAAGCAGGACCATGTTTGCAAAACAAATGGCTCTGAGCTAATGTCGATATTACACAAGTATGTTAATGGTTGCAGAAATCACAGTTACAGAAATCAGGAATGCAGACAGGCTAGCTCATTATATCACTGTGAGTGACTGTGTCCCACACACAACACCCTGTCGTTATGTTGGCGACGTACTGACCCCCAAAAATATGTTATTATTAAATATATATTTCTCAATGAAATGTATTGCTGATATAAAAGTTTAAGGGAATACAGGCAGGCACCACATTACTACAAGACAGTACAGCTCATTCAATCAAGCCTGATGTTCTTGTAAGTATACAAGCTTGCCTTCATGTAATAAAAAAAAGCTTGAAAAGGTAGTGGAATGGGATAATGTCTTAGTGTGGTCTGTGAAGAATATAATAATTTACCTATATGCGATACAAATCACATCATTGTGGGAGCAACTCCTATAAGAATATAAATTAGGCTGTTTGAAAAGGTTTGAATCCTACACATTGTTTGAAGTACAAAAGAACAACACAGCTCGCTACTGTAGTAGGTCAAAGCTGTGTGCTGTAAAACCTTGGTAAAGCATGGGTGGTCCTAGAGAATTTGCTATCTTTTTTTCGGCTTCAGACCAATGTCTACTTCTCACTTAAAACATTGTTTCAAAATAAATATATACAGTTGAATTCGGAAGTTTACATACATAGCCAAATACATTTAAACTCAGTTTTTCACAATTCTTGACAATTAATCCTAGTAAAAATTCCCTGTCTTAGGTCATTTAGGATCACCACTTTATTTTGAGGTTGTGAAATAATAGTAGAGAGAATTATTTCAGATTTAGTTTCTTTCATCACATTCCCAGTGGATCAGAAGTTTACATACACTCAATTAGTATTTGGTAGCATTGCCTTTAAATGGTTTAACTTGGGTCAAATGTTTCAGGTAGCCTTCCAACAAGCTTCCCACAATAAGTTGGGTGAATTTTGTCCCATTCCTCCTGACAGAGCTGGTGTAACTGAATCAAGTTTGTAGTCCTCCTTGCTCGCACACGCTTTTTCAGTTCTGCCCACAAATGGTCTATGAGATTTAGGTCTGGGCGTTGTGATGGCCACTCCAATACCTTGACTTTGTTGTCATTAAGCCATTTTGCCATAACTTTGGAAGTATGCTTGGTGTCATTGTCCATTTGGAAGACCCATTTGCGACCAAGCTTTAACTGCCTGACTGATGTCTTGAGATGTTGCTTCAATATATCCACATAATTTTCCTACCTCATGATGCCATCTATTTTGTGAAGTGCACCAGTCCCTCCTGCAGCAAAGCACCCCCACAACATGATGCTGGCACCCCCGTGCTTTGCGGTTGGGATGGTGTTCTTCGGCTTGCTAGCCTCCCCCTTTTTCCTCCAAACATAACGAGGGTCATTATGGCCAAACAGTTATATTTTTGTTTCATCAGACCAGAGGACATTTCTCCAAACAGTACGATCTTTGTCCCCATGTGCAGTTGCAAACTGTAGTCTGACTTATTAATGGTGGTTTTGGAGCGGTGGCTTCTTCCTTGCTGAGCGGCCTGTCGATATAGGACTCGTTTTACTGTGGATATAGATACTTTTGTACCTGTTTCCTCCAGCATCTTCAAAAGGTCCTTTGCTGTTGTTCTGGGATTGATTTGCACTTTTCGCACCAAAGTACGTTCATCTCTAGGAGACAGAACACGTCTCCTTCCTCAGCGGTATGACGGCTGCGTGGTCCCATGGTGTTTATACTTGCATACTATTGTTTGTACAGATGAACGTGGTACCTTCAGGCGTTTGGAAATTGCTTCCAAGGTTGCACCAGTTTTGTGGAGGTCTACAATTTTCTTTCTGAGGTCTTGGCTGATTTCTTTTGATTTCCCCATGATGTATGGTGTTCCGGCGCCAACAGAGATGGCTGCCTCGCTTCGCGTTCCTAGGAAACTATGCAGTATTTCGTTTTTTTATGTGTTATTTCTTACATCGTTACCCCAGGAAATCTTAGGTTTTATTACATACAGCCGGGAGGAACTATTGGATATAAGAGCAACGTCAACTCACCAACATTACGACCAGGAATACAACTTTCCCGAAGCGGATCCTCTGTTTGGTCCACCACCCAGGACAATGGATCGGATCCCAGCCGGCGAACCAAAACAACGGCGCCACAGAAGGGGCAGACGGAGCGGTCTTCTGGTCAGGCTCCATAGACGGGCACATCGCACACCGCTTCCGAGCATACTTCTTGCCAACGTCCAGTCTCTTGACAACAAGGTAGACGAAATCCGAGCAAGGGTTGCCTTCTAGAGAGATATCAGAGATTGTAACTTTCTTTGTTTCACGGAAACATGGGTCACTTGGGATACGTCATCAGAGTCGGTACAGCCACCTGCCTTCTTCACGCATTGCGCCGACAGAAACAAACATCTCTCTGGTAAGAAGAAGGCCGGGGTGTATGCCTTATGATTAACGAGACYTGGTGTGATCATAACAACATACAGGAACTCATGTCCTTTTGTTCACCTGACCTAGAATTCCTTACAATCACATGCCGACCGCATTATCTACCAAGAGAATTCTCTTCGATCATAATCACAGTCGTGTATACCCCCCCAAGCAGATACATCGACTGCCCTGAAAGAACTTCATTTGACTATGTAAACTGGAAACCACATATCCTGAGGCTGCATTAATTGTAGCTGGGGATTTTAACAAGGCTAATCTGAAAACAAGGCTCCCTAAATTTGATCAGTATATCGAATGGACGACCCGGGCTGGCAAAACCCTGGATCATTGTTATTCTAACTTCCGCAACACACACAAAGCCCTCCCCTGCCCTCCTTTCGGAAAATCTGACCACGACATTTTGTTGCTCCCAGCCTATAGACAGAAACTAAAACAGGAAGCGCCCATGCTCAGGTCTGTTCAACGCTGGTCCAACCAATCGGATTCCACGCTTCAGGATTGCTTCAATCACGTGGACTGGGATATGTTCTGCATTGCGTTGGACAATAACATTGATGAATACGCTGATTCGGTGAGCGAGTTTATTAGCAAGTGCATCGGTGATGTTGTACCCACAGCGTCTATTAAAACATTCTCCAATCAGAAATCATGGATTGATGGCAGCATTCGCGCAAAACTGTAAGCGCAAACCACTGCTTTTAATCAGGGCAAGGTGACCGGAAACATGACCAAATACAAACAGTGTGGCTGCTCTGAGGACGCGGCTGGGGATGCCGTCTGGGCCGGCAGCCTAGCAAGTGTTAACACGTTTAAATGTTTTACTCACGTTGGCTGCAGTGAAGGAGAGCCCGCAGGTTTTGGTAGCGGGCCGTGTCAGTGGCACTGTTTTGTCGTCAAAGCGAGCAAAGAAGTTGTTTAGTTTGTCTGGGAGCAAGACATCGTGGTCCGCGACGGGGCTGGTTTTCCTTTTGTAGTCAGTGATTGACTGTAGACCCTGCCACATACCTCTCGTGTCTGAGCCGTTGAATTGCAACTCTACTTTGTCTCTATACTGAAGCTTAGCTTGTTTGATTGCCTTGCAGAGGGAATAGATGCGCAGACCAGCTGGCTGGTGTGTTTACGGACATATTCAATAAACGTGTATCCCAGTCTGCGTTTCCCACATGCTTCAAGAGGGCCACCATTGTTCCTGTTCCCAAGAAAGCTAAGTTAACTGAGCTAAATGACTATCACCCCCTAGCACTCACTTCCGTCATCATGAAGTGCTTTGAGAGACTAGTCAAGGACTATATCACCTCCACCCTACCTGACACCCTAGACCCACTCCAATTTGCTTACCGKCCCAATAGGTCCACAGACGACGCAATCGCAATCACACTGCACACTGCCCTAACCCATCTAGACAAGAGGAATACCTATGTAAGAATCCTGTTCATCGACTACAGCTCAGCATTTAACACCATAGTACCCTCCAAACTCATCATTAAGCTCGAGACCCTGGGTCTCGACCCCGCCCTGTGCAACTGGGTCCTGGACTTCCTGACGAGCTGCCCCCCAGGTGGTGAGGGTAGGTAACAACATCTCCACCCCGCTGATCCTCAACACTGGGGCCCCACAAGGGTGCGTTCTCAGCCCTCTCCTGTACTCCCTGTTCACCCATGACTGCATGGCCAAGCACGCCTCCAACTCAATCATCAAGTTTGCAGACGACACTACAGTGGTAGGCTTGATTACCAACAACAACGAGACGGCTTACAGGGAGGAGATGAGGGCCCTCGGAGGGTGGTGTCAGGAAAATAACTTCACACTCAATGTCAACAAAACAAAGGAGATGATTGTGGACTTCAGGAAACAGCAGAGGGATCAGCCCCCTATCCACATCGACGGGACAATAGTGGAGAAGGTGGAAAGTTTTAAGTTCCTCGGCGTACACATCACGGACAAACTGAAATGGGTCCACCCACACAGACAGCATGGTGAAGAAGGTGCAGCAGCGCCTCTTCAACCTCAGGAGGCTGAAGAAATTTGGCTTGTCACCAAAAACACTCACAAACTTTTACAGATGCACAATCGACAGCATCCTCTCAGGCTGTATCACCGCCTGGTACGGCAACTGCTCCGCCCACAACCGTAAGGCTCTCCAGAGGGTAGTGATGTCTGCACAACGCATCACCGGGGGCAAACTACCTGCCCTCCAGGACACCTACACCACCCGATGTCAAAGGAAGGCCCAAAAGATCATCAAGGACAACAACCACCCGAGCCACTGCCTGTTCACCCTGCTATCATACAGAAGGCGAGGTCAGTACAGGTGCATCAAAGCGGGGACCAAGAGACTGAGAAACAGCTTCTATCTCAAGGCCATCAGACTGTTAAAGAGCCATCACTAACATTGAGAGGCTGCTGCCAACATACTGACTCATCTCTAGCCACTTTAATAATGGAAAAATGTATTTAATAAATGTATCACTAGCCACTTTAAACAATGCCACTTTATATCATGTTTAGTTACCCTACATTACTCATCTCATATGTATATACTGTACTTTATACCATCTACTGCATCTTGCCTATGCCGTTCGGCAATCGCTGATTCATATATTTTTATGTACATATTCTTATTCATTACTTTACACTTGTGTGTATAAGGTAGTTGTTGTGAAATTGTTAGGTTAGATTACTTGTTAGATATTACTGCATGGTCGGAACTAGAAGCACAAGCATTTCGCTACACTCGCATTAACATCTGCTAACCATGTGTATGTGACAAATCAATTTTGATTTGATTTGATGTCAAGCAAAGAGGCACTGAGTTTGAAGGTAGGCCTTGAAATATATCCACAGGTACACCTCCGATTGACTCAAATTAATTAGCCTATCAGAAGCTTCTAAAGCCGTGACATAATTTTCTGGAATTTTCCAAGCTGTTTAAAGGCACAGTCAATTTGGTGTATGTTAACTTCTGGCCCACTGGAATTGTGACACAGTGAATTATGAGGGAAATATTCTGTCAGTAAACAATTGTTGGAAAAATGACTTGTGTCATGCACAAAGTAGATATCCTAACTGACTTGCCAAAACTATAGTTTGTTAACAAGAAATGTGTAAAGTGGTTGAAAAATGAGTTTTAATGACTCCAACCTAAGTGTATGTAATCTTCCGACTTCAACTGTAGGTATGCATGTCAGCTTTGACACCGGTTTTGCAGATCAGCGTTTAACTAGACATCGGGCCGATACCAATGTCTCTGACCTAAGAGTATGTAAACTTCCGACTTCAACTGTATATATATTAGGACTATTAAGTTCTCAAGCCCTGTGTTATTGGTATTTGCCATATAGTATATGCCCCCTGAAGTCTGTTCTAGGTCTGTGGGAGGCCAATGTTGTGTAATGTGTGTATATGTAGATTGTAGTGGGTGTGTGTGGGAGGGGGCTCTCGAGGAGATGTATTGATCATGAAGTTAATGTGGAGGCAGGAGATCTGAGAGCCTGCATTTGCGTGTAGCTAACGAGATCAGGAGATCTGAGAGGCAGGATCAATAGGGGGAGTTAGCAAGGAGAATGGAAGACGATGTCATCATCAGCTGTCCAACTGCCATGCCCACTTGTGGATTAATTATTACAAATGATCAGTCATATTGTGTTTCCTCTTACAAAGCTATTTGACCGTTGGGCGATGACAGAGCTATATTAAACGCGTTCTTCCACAACAGAGTCTGAAGGCTTTCTTTCACAGCACTTTAAAATGGCCACAGAATAATATTACTCAAAGTTATGATGTCACGCTACTTACCACACCACTCTTCTCTAGCGAAAGAAAATACCTATTGTATTCTATTCTATTCTACTCTATCGTATAAACTATTCATATATTATAATAAATTAGTCAAAGCTATTTTGATCAGATGATGTATGTACAGTTCCTTCGGAAAGCATTCACACCCCTTTTGTTGTGTTACAGCCTGAATAAAAAATGTATTACATTTAGATTTTTTTTTGTCACTGGCCTTAACACAATACCCCATAAAGTCAAAGTGGAATTATGTTTTTCGAAAAATGTTCAAATTCATTAAAAGTGAAAAGCTGAAATGTCTTGACCCCTTTGTTATGGCAAGCCTTAATAAGTTCAGGAGTAAACATTTTCTTAACAGGTCATATAATAAGTTGCATGGACTCACTCCGTGTGCAATAATAGTGTTCAACATTATTTCTGTACCCCACACATACAATTATCTGTAAGGTTCCTCAGTCGAGCAGTGAATTTCAAACACAGATTAAACCACAAAGACCAGGGAGGTTTTCCAATGCCTCGCAAAGAAGTGCACCTATTGGTAGATGGGTAAAAAAACTAAACATTTAATATCGCTTTGAGCATGGTGATGTTATTAATTACACTTTTGATGGTTTATCAATAAACCCAGTCACTACAAATAGACAGACGTCTTTCATATTCAGTTTCCTGGAGAGGAGGGAAACCGCTCAGAGATTTCACCACTAGGCCAATGGTTACTTTAAAACAGTTACAGAGTTTAATGGCTGTGATAGGGAAAACTGAGGATGGATCATAAACATTGTAGCAACTCCACAATACTAACCTAATTGAGAGAGGGAAAATAAGAAACCTGTACAGAATACAAATATTCCAAAACATGCAGCAGGTTTGCAACAAGGCACTGAAGTAATACTACAAAGTTTTATGTTTGGGGCAAATCCAATATAACACATTACTGAGTACCATGCTCCATATTTTCAAGCATAGTGGTGGCTGCATCATGTTATGGGAATGCTTGTAATTGTTAAGGACTGGGGAGTTTTTCAGGATAAAAAAGAAACGGAATGCAGCTAATCACAGGCAAAATCCTAGTCAAAAACCTGGTTGACTGGGAGACAAATTCACCTTTCAGTATGACAATAAGCTAAAAACACAAGGCCAAATCTACACTGGAGTTGCATAACAAGAAGAGAGTGAATGTTCATGAAAATGGTTGTCTAGCAATGATCAACAACCAATTTGACAGAGCTTGAAGAATTTTGAAAAGAATATGGACAAATACTGTATAGTCTAGGTGTGCAAAGCTCTTAGAGACTTACCCAGTTGTAATCGCTGCCAAATGTATGTATTACTCAGTGGTGTGAATACTTATGTAAATTATACATTTATTTTATGTTCCTCAAAACATTCAAACAATTCTAAAAACATTATTTAACTTTGTCATTATGGGGTATTTTGTGTAGATGGGTGATATTTATTATATTTTTTTTAATCCATTTTGAATACAGGCTGTAACACAACAAAATGTGGAATAAGTCAAGGGGTATGAACACTTTCTGAATGCACTGTATGTAGTATAGACAGAGATGTACAGTGAGCTCCAAAACTATTGGGATAGTGAGAAATGTTTTGTTGTTTTTGCTCTGTACTCTAGCACTTTGTATTTGAAATGATACAATGAGAAAGTTACAGACGCACACATATCTTACCCCCAAGACATACTAACCTCTCACCATTATAATAACAGGGGAGGTTAGCATTTTGAGGGGGCTATGATATCTGTGTGTCTTTAACTTTCTCACTCATTATTATTCACAAATCATTCAGGACTATCTGTAATCATGACAGCATCCACATTAATTTAGATATGTTTAGAGACATATTATATTCTTATTTACAATAAAAGTCTCGAAAATGACACAATACATTATTTACCATTCATTTCTATTGGGCACAAAATGATCTGAAACACAACCAAAACAAACAGCAAATGGTTCCAACAAATTTGTGGAGTTGCAAGCAAGGGTTGGAACTGGTTCAGGGAACAGAACAGAAAACGGGAAAATAACTACATTTAAGGAACAGAACCTGAACCGAAAACGAAAATGATCGATACTGTGCCGTTATTTTAAAAGCATTTTTTACGTTCCGGGCATCAAAGCACCTATGCAAATCCCTCACGCTGTCAATCAGAAAAGTATTCTAGCATTTGCCTGCCAGCTGGAAATCTTTGCCAGTCGGTGTGCTTGTGTGTAGTTTTCCTGCCCCTCCCCTCTGAAGCCTAGGTTACTGTAGACTACTGACGACGTTTAAAGCCTAATTCAGAAATTAGGGAGAGATGTTTAATTAGAGAAGAATGGATTGACTTTTCCAATGCTAGTTATGGACACTATAGTTATCACATTTCACATTGGATGTATTAACTACAAAAAGGTAAGAGGCTTGTTAGCTAACCATGCTGTTACGGAAAAATACATTTTGCTCTTAACAACTTTCCTATACAGATGAAATCGCTTCCCCGCTCCACATCAAGCTGCTCTAATCGCACTGATGTGTGAAGTCATTAATAATGTCAAGCTAAATTATATAAAATAATTCAGAGGTTTAAAAAATAACAGAAGGGAATGTTAAAAAACACAACTTTTTGGGGAGGGTTCGAACCGATTCAGAATTCTATTTTGCTGGTCGGAACAGTGGAACGAAACGATTGGGGAAAAATGTAGGTTCCAACCCCTTGTCGCAAGCTTGATGTAGTTATTGCGCGAATACGGGACCAAGTACTTCACTTTTACTGCTTTAGTACATGTATACAGAGCATTCGGAAAGTATTCAGACCCTTAGATTTTTTACACATTTTGTTACGTTACAGCATTAATTTAAAATAGATTAACAAAGTGTAACAGTATAACTTTACTCCATCCCCTCGCGAACCAGGGACCCTCTGCACACATCAACAACAGTCACCCACGAAGCATCGTTACCCATCGCTCCACAAAAGCCACAGCCCTTGCAGAGCAAGGGGAACCACTACTTCAAGGTCTCAGAACAAGTGACGTCACCGATTGAAAGGCCATGAACGCGCACCACCGCTAACTAGCTGGCCGTTTCACATCCGGTACAAAAGAAAAAACAGGTTTTTAGATTTTTTTGCGGATTTATAAATAAAAAAAAAATGAAATATTACATTTACATAAGTATTCAGACACTTTACTCAGTACTTTGCTGAAGCAACTTTGAAAGCAATTACAACCTTAGTCTTCTTGGGTATAACGCTACAAGCTTGGCACACCTCTATTTGGGGAGTTTCTCCCATTCTTCTTTGCAGATCCTCTCAAGCTCTGTCAGGTTGGATGGGAAGCATCACTGCACAGATATTTTCAGGTCTCTCCAGAGATTTTCGATCCAGTTCAAGTCCGGGATCTGGCTGGGCCTCTCAAGGACATTCAGAGACTTGTCCCGAAGCCACTCCTGCATTGTCTTGGCTGTGTGGACACTCCTGGACATGTTTTCATCAAGGGTCTCTCTGTACTTTGCTCCGTTCATCTGTCCCTCAATCCTGACTAGTCTCCCAGTCCCTGCCGCTGAAAAACATCCCCACAGCATGACGCTGCCACCACCATGCTTTACCGTAGGGATGGTGCCAGATTTCCTCCAGACGTGAAGCTTGGCATTCCGGTTACATCAGACCAGAGAATCTTGTTTCTCATGGTCTGAGCATCTTTTAGGTGCCTTTTGGCAAACTCCAAGCGGGCTGTCATGTGCCTTTTACTGAGGAGTGGCTTCCGTCTGGCCAATTCTACCATAAAGGCCTGATTGGTAGAGTGCTGCAGAGATGGTTGTCCTTATGGAATGTTCTCCCGTCTCCACAGAGGAACTCTGGAGCTCTGTCAGCTTTCTGAATGCACTGTAAGTGAATTTGTCCAAATACTTTTGGTCCCTAAAATGGGGGGGACTATGTTCAAAAAGTTCTGTAATTTCTAATCGGTTCACCTGATATGAATGAAAATACCTTCAAATTAAAGCTAACCTCATAGTCATTGTATCATTTCAAATCCAAAGTGCTGGAGTGAAGAGCCAAAACAACGAAAAATGTTGTCACTGTCCCAATACTTTTGGAGCTCACTTTATATGAGTACCTGACCTCTAAATGGCTTTAGATGTAAATGTGTTGGCGTGATAAACGCTGAGATCCAGGCCCTGGTGAGTTGTCTGAGGTCTGTTAGAATCACAACAGGATGAATCAGCACATTATTTGTACATAATGTAAATGTTTGCTGGCGTGGGTAATGGTGGTAAGCCTGGTTCGTGACTGGCCATTTCTCTGTCAAAGTTTTTTCCTCCTCTGGAGATCTGGGGAGGAGGACCTTAAATCAGGGGACTATGAGAACCCTCTGCTGCTGTCCATAGAGACAAAGATTGTGTCCCAAATGGCACCCTATTCCCTACATAGTGCACTGCTGTTGATCAGAGCCCTATGGTCAAATGAAGTGCACTAAGGGAATACAGTACCATTTGGGGTACATAATATATGTCTTTCCTGTACTACTTCTAAATTCCTGTATAATCGTACAACATGCAGTTAACAAGCCACATTAGGGTCTTTAGCCGAAGTCATTTTGTTTAGGAAAGTATTGTTGTTTAAATTCAGTGAATCTCATCTGTTGTCTGTAGATACATGAACATGTGAAACGTATACATACAGTATATATATAGGGGTTTTGGATTTTGAATACAAATCAACAGCTTGTTTTGACTACAAATAGAGAGTGAAGTACACATGGAGCATAAAACAGTCATATGAAAATACATACATTATTTATGACAGAATACGCATAGGATCTGGCCAACATAAAGATAAGCCCATATCATCACAATCACATCATTGATCATCAATAACAGTTTATTTACACAGTGGTTGAAGTGTTATTGCTAAAGGGACCAGTAGTATTGCTGTTTGAAGAGGTCTCTGTAGAATCATACAGACCATGAATCATGACCATGGACCCATAACTGCTATTGAAATGTAAGAGGTGTGCAATGCTAAATATAATTCCTTAATCATGAAGATGCTGAAAAGAGATATCCTTGCAGTTGTTATAATAATTATTGTCATTATTATTGATATTATTACCATTATTGTTATTCAGGTGTATAGCCTAGCAGTCAATACAGGGGTGTTGGCATGATGGAAGACTTATCTCGGTCGAAAAAAACATGAGACAGAAGATTCACTGACCATGTGTTACCAGACCAGGATTGAGAGGAAAACTAGGGAAAGAACGGTACAAATATGCTTTCTTCTGGAGTTCCTTGTGCATCATTTTTTACAAAAGGATTATTTATGTATGCACAAGAGCTCTCTATTAAACCAAATAGGGAAATAATGTGATCAACATGTACCTTTTGAGTTTAGTTGGAGGATTCTGGCTTGTACAAAGTGCAATGTGTGAGTGGGTGTTGTTCTTTAGCCTAGAGAACAGAACAGGACTGTGTTTGTGTCTGGTTGTTTTCTAGGGAGATGAATGGAAGAGGAGACGGGCCGAGGCAGAAGCCTCTGTCTCCCTGAGACGATGAACAGGAGATTCATTACCCTTTGTGTGTGTGTGTGTGTGTGTGTGTGTGTGTGTGTGTGTCTTCATTACCGCCCCTCACGGCTCTATTGGGTCTCATTATTCCCCCATCTCCATCACTGGGAGGAAGAGTGGGAGGCCGCTGGCATAACCACCATCCATCACACACAACACACACACACACACACAACCACACACACACACACACAACACACACACACACACACACACACACACACACACATCCAAACATGCATCCACATACAGACACACACACACACACATTAACTCTCTTTTCCACATGTTGTTGTGTTACAACCTGAATTTAAAATGGATTACATTGAGATTTTGTGTCACTGGTTTTTAGACATTTTTACAAGTTAATAAAAAATGGAAAGCTGTAAGGTCTTGAGTCAATAAGTATTCAATCCTTATGTTATGGCAAACCTAAATAAGTTCAGGAGTAACAAGTCACATAATAAGTTTTCATGGACTCTATGTGCAATAATAGTGTTTCAAAACATGATTTTTTTATGACTACTTCATCTCTGTACCCCATACAGACAATTATCTGTAAGGTCCCTCAGGCAAGCAGTGAATTTCAAACACAGACAACCACAAAGACCATGTTTTCCAAAGCCTCGCAAAGAAGGGCATCGATTGGTAGATGGGTAAAAAAAAGCAGACATAGAATATCCCTTTGAGCATTACACTTTGGATGGTGTATCAATACACCAACTCACTACAACGATACAGGCGTCTTTCCGAACCGCTCAGGGACAAGGCCAATAATGACTTTAACATTTTACTGCAGTGGGATAAATCAGGGTCAAACAGAGTGTTCTTGGTAGTCTTAAACCAACGTTTACACCTCACACACATGGTTATGGTAATAAAAAAGAAGACACCTGTACCATGTCCGATATAGTTGAAATGTATTCAATTTTGAGTTTGAATCCCAGTATTACACTTTATAAACACTACTGTTCAAAAGTTTGGGGTCACTTAGAAATGTCCTTGTTTTTTAAAGAAAAGCACATTTTGATCAAATTGATCAGAAATACAGTGTAGACATTGTTAGTGTTGTAAATGACTATTGGAAACTGCAGATTTTTTTTATGGAATATCTACATTGGCCTACAGAGGCCCATTATCAGCAACCAGCACTCCTGTGTTCCAATGGTACATTGTGTTAGCTATTCCAAGTTTATAATTTTAAAATGCTAATTGATCATTAGATAACCCTTTTGCAATTATGTTAGCACAGCTGAAAACTGTTCTCATTAAAGAAGCAATAAAACCAGCCTTCTTTAGACTAGTTGAGTATCTGGAGCATCAGCATGTGTGGGTTCGATTACAGGCGCAAAATGGTCAGAAACAAAGACCTTTCTTCTGAAACGTATCAGTCTATTATTGTTCTGCGAAATGAAGGCTATTCCATGCAATAAATTGCCAAGAAACTGAAGATCTCGTACAAGATCTCATGTCTAGTTTGAGAATTAGACGCCTCCCAAGTCCTCAACTGGCAGCTTCATTAAATAGTACCCGCAAAACACCAGTCTCAATGTCAACAGTGAAGAGGTGACTCTGGGATGATGGCCTTGTAGGCAGAGTTCCTCTGTCTAGTCTCAATGTCAACAGTGAAGAGGCGACTCTGGGATGCTGGCCTTCTAGGCAGAGTTCCTCTGTCCAGTCTCAATGTCAACAGTGAAGAGGCGACTCTGGGATGTTGGCCTTCTAGGCAGAGTTCCACTGTCCAGTCTCGATGTCAACAGTGAAGAGGCGACTCTGGGATGCTGGTCTTCTAGGCAGAGTTCCTCTGTCCAGTCTCAACGTCAACAGTGAACAGGCGACTCTGGGATGCTGGCCTTCTAGGCAGAGTTCCTCTGTCCAGTGTCTGTGGTCTTTTTATTGGCCAGTCTGAGATATGGCTTTTTATTTGCAACTCTGCCTAGAAGGCCAGGAACCAATATACACAGTCAGATAGGAAAGCTAAGGCTAGCTTTTTCAAACAGAAATGTGCATCCTGTAGCCCCTATTCCCAAACATTTTGGGACACCGTAAAGTCCTTGGAGAATAAGAGTATCTCCTCCCAGAGGCTAGGAAACACTGTCACCACCGATAAATCTACGATAATCGAGAATTTCAATAAGCATTTTACTACGGCTGGCCATGCTTTCCACCTGGCTACCCCTATCCCGGCCAGCAGCTCTGCAAACCCTGCAGCAACTTGCCCAAGTCCCCCCCACTTCTCCTTCACCCAAATCCAGATAGCTGATGTTCTGAAAGAGCTGCAAAATCTGGATCCTTACAAATCAGCTGGGCWAGACAATCTGGACACTCTCTTTCTAAAATTATCTTTATATAGATGGTTGCAACCCCTATTACTAGCTTGTTCAACCTCTCTTTCGTATCGCCTGAGATCCCTAAAGATTGGAAAGCTGCCGCGTTCACCCCCCTCTTCAAAGYAGGAGACACTCTAGACCKAAACTGTTACAGACCTATGTCCATCCTGCCCTGCCTTTCAAAAGTCTTTGAAAGCCGAGTTAACAAACAGATCACCAACCATTTCGAATCGCATCGTACCTTTTCCGCTATGCAATCTGGTTTTCGAGATGGTCATGGGTGCACCTCAGCCATGCTCGAGGTCCGAAACGATATCATAACCGCCATAGATAAAAGACAGTACTGTGCAGCCATTTTCATCATCCTGGCCTTGGTTTCTTAAATGACTGCCTCGCCTGGTTCACCAACTACTTCAGTGTATCACATCGGAGAGCCTGTTGTCTGGACCTCTGGCAGTCTCTATGGGGGTGCCACAGGGTTCAATTCTCGGGGCGACTCTTTTCTCTGTATATATCAATGATGTCGCTCTTGCTGCTGGTGATTCTCTGATCCACCTCTACGCAGACGACACCATTCTGTATACATCTGGCCCTTCCTTGGACAATGTGTTAACAAACCTCCAAATGAGCTTCAATGCAATACAACACTCCTTCCGTGGCCTCCAACTGCTCTTAAATGCTGGTAAAACTAAATGCATGGTCTTCAACCGATTGCTGCCCGCACCTGCCCGCCCTCCTAGCATCACTACTCTGGACGGTTCTGACTTAGAATATGTGGACAACTACAAATACCTAGGTGTCTGGTTAGACTGTAAACTCTCCTTCCAGACTCACATTATGCATCTCCAATCCAAAATTAAATCTAGAATTGGCTTCCTATTTCGCAACGAAGCCTCCTTCACTCATGTTGCCAAATAGACCCTTGTAAAAATGACTATCCTAACTTATCCTTGACTTCGGCGATGTAATTTACAAAATAGCCTCCAACACTCTACTCAGCAAATTGGATGCAGTCTATCACAGTGCCATCCTTTTTGTCACCAAAGCCCCATGTACTACCCACCACTGCGACCTGTATGCTCTCGTTGGCTGGCCCTCGCTACATATTCGTTGCAAAAACCCACTGGCTCCAGGTCATCTATAAGTCTTTGCTAGGTAAAGCCCCAGCTTATCTCAGCTCACTGGTCACCATAGCAACACCCACTGGTAGCACGGCTCCAGCAGGTATATTTCACTGATCATCATATTGCAAAAATCACTGAAGCTGGAGACTTACAGTGGGGAGAACAAGTATTTGATACACTGACGATTTTGCAGGTTTTCCTACTTACAAAGCATGTAGAGGTCTGTAATTTGTATCATAGGTACACTTCAACTGTGAGAGACAGAATCTAAAACAAAAATCCAGAAAATCACATTGTATGATTTGTAAGTAATTAATTTGCATTTTATTGCATGACATAAGTATTTGATACATCAGAAAAGCAGAACTTAATATTTGGATAACACGAAAACGCTTTTGTTTGACTCAAATTAACGTAGAGATCATGACCGACTTTCCTGGTAGCTTCCATCGACCGGAGTTAATAGTCCACCCACACCTCGCGCAGTGATATTCTTATGCCCATCGCTCCATACACCAAGACCTCCTCCAAGATCTTCAGGATTCTCGAGGGAGTTGTCTCGCTGACGGACAAAATACGGACTTTTTCAGCCCCTCCAAAGATCTCACTCTCTGGTATACACGGTCTCGCAAGGAAGAGACCAAGGCTGAACGGGACCATCCAGGACTCTGCAGTCAATCGCTTCCGATAACGCGAGCCCAATCCCTTAGTCTGCCCTAGGCCTGTCGTCCTTTTCATGGTCGTCCTCTCTGCATAGCCCTGGAAGTACCCCACACCCAATAACTTACCACTTATGCATACTTACTGAGGGAAAGGAGCACGCTGTTCGGCCACATGACTCCGTACCATCACTATGGCCAACATCCTCTCTCCCTCGGAGATCCGGGGCGTCTTCTTGTACCCCTTTCGCAGAATAAACATCCCAACAAAATCAAGATGTTCCACTACCATGCTTCCGGTTGGATGGTGTCGATCTGAGGTTGTACTCATTCCTTCTATCGTATCCTCCAACATGGCGTGTGAGTTCTAGATCCAAACAAGCTCTATTATTTGTCCATCAAGTACCACACTGACCTATCTCCCATATCTCCTCTGGATTTATCACAGATGCGTCAGGCAAACTTCAGCGGACCATAGGACATGCGCTGGCTGACAGGAGGACTTGCGTGCGGCTTGCAGGATTTTAATCCATGGCGGCGTAGTGTGTTCATATTGTTTTCTTTGAGACATGTGTCCCAGCTCTCTTCAGGTCATTGACCAGGTTACTGCCGTGAGTCTTTTGAGCTGATCCCTTCGACTTCCTCATGATCATTGATGCCCCACGAGGTGAAATCTTGCATGGAGCCCAGACCGAGGGTGGATTGAACGTCCATCTTGAACTTCTTCCATTTTTACATAATTAATGCCCAACAGTTGTTGCCTTTCTCACCAAGCTGCTTGCCTATTGTCCTGTAGCCCATCCCAGCCTTGTGCAGGTCTACAATTTTATCCCTGATGTCCTTACACAGCTCTTTGTTCTGCCATTGTGGAGAGGTTGGCGAGTCTGTTTGGATTGAGTGTGTGGACAGGTGTCTTTTTAATACAGGTAACGAGTTCAAAACAGGTGCAGTTATACAGGTATGAGTGGAGAACAGGAGGGCTTCTTAAAGAAACCTAACAGGTCTGTGAGAGCCGGAATTCTTACTGGTTGGAGGTGATCAAATTCTATGTCATGCAATAAAAATGCAAATTAATTACTTAAAAATCATACAATGTAATTTTCTGGATTTTTGTTTTAGATTTCGTTTCTCACAGTTGATGTACCTATGTGATAAAAATATAAGGACGCTCTACATGCTTTTGTTAGTAGGAAACCTGCAAAATCGGCAGCATGTATCAAATACTTGTTTCCCCACCTGTATATCTCCCTCACTAACTTTAAGCATCAGCTGTCAGAGAGCTTACCGATCACTGTACCTGTACACAAAACCATCTGTAAAATACGCAACAAACTTCCAACTAGGACCTCATCCTCCATCTATATTGTTATTCTGGATTTAATTTTGCTCCCTTTTTGCACCCCAAGTATCTCTATCATGAACATATATTGCACGTACTTTCCAGTGTTAATGCTAATTGAGTAGATTTATTTGACTTTGCCTATCTTCTTTCCGCTCCCCTAACCTCTACTACATTTGTCATACTGTCACATATTATTTTTTCTATTGTGTTATTTACATTACATTTACATTTTAAGTCATTTTAGCAGACGCTCTTATCCAGAGCGACTTACAAATTGGTGCATTCACCTTATGACATCCAGTGGAACAGCCACTTTTACAATAGCTGCATCTTAAATCTTTTAAGGGAGGGGGGGGTCAGAAGGATTACTTTTCCTATTCCTAGGTATTCCTTAAAGAGGAGGTGGGGTTTCAGGTGTCTCCGGAAGGTGTGATTGACTCCGCTGTCCTGCGTCGTGCAGGGGAGTTTGTTCCACTCATTGGGGGGCCAAGAGACATGCGAAACAGTTTTTTTTGTTTATCTGGGAACTCGCTGCAGGACGTCGAACTGCACCTTCTCAGTGGATGGGAGGCGAGCATGGCCAGAGGGGATGACCGCAAGTTGCCCTAGTTATGGCGTGTAAGGGGCCTGTCAGAGCGAGCCATAAAGAAGACTGTCAGTTGCCCGTAATACTAGCTGGCAGCAAGCGATCCATGGCTCAGATATCCGCACCGACAATCAGCTCCCGTAGTAAGCACCGCATGCTGCTGGGAGCGGCAATGAGAAGCAGTGCGTTAACTAGAGGTTTCTACACCGCACCACACCAACCGGAAGGCCGGGACTGAAAGAGAACTTGGAGCAAGAGCCATTGCGAACAACCAGAATCGGGACCTGGCGACAGATGCCCGTTCTGGGATGAGTTGTTAGGGGTTTAATTGGCACAGGTCAGGGGAGCCCAGCCAACAGCGAGAGTTGCAGTAATCCAGACGGGAGATGACAAGTGCCTGGATTAGGACCTGCGGCCGCCATTCCTGTGCTGAGGCAGGGTCAGCTTCTGCGAGATGTGTAGAGCATGAACCTACAGGAGAAACGCGCCACCGCCTTAGTGTTAGTTGAGAACGACAGGAGTGTTGTCCAGGATCACGCCAAGGTTCTTAGCGCTCTGGGAGGAGGACACAATGCAGAAGATATCGTCAACCTGATGGCCGAGACTTGCGAACGGGCAGTCCTTCCCCGGGAGGAAGAGCAAGCTCCGTTTGCCGAGTTCAGCTTGAGGTGGTGAATCCGTCATCCACACTGATATGTCTGCCAGACATGCAGAGATGCGATTCGCACCTGGTCATCAGAAGGGGGAATGGAGAAGATTAATTGTGTGTCGTCTGCATAGCATATAGGAGAGACCATGTGAGGTTTATGACAGAGCCAAGTGATCTTGTGTGTAATAGCGCCACACCGTAGAAACTAGGAGGGCCAGTACACAGAGTCGTGACGGCCCCACAGTGGGTGACAACACAGTGGTGTAGGAAGTCAACGATCTTACGCAGCCACACGCACCACTCATGGTGAGGTAGCTACTGTCAGCGAAACAAGCCAACAGAAAATAATCCATATGAGAACGCTACTTCAACAATTGACTGCTGAAGAGCCGCGCGGAGAAATAGAATAGCCCATGACTAGCGTGGAAGGGGAGTCGAGAGAGCGATACGTAGCTTTGATAGGTTACAGTAATCGAAGGCCAAGCCGATAGGTCTGAAGGATGCGCAAGCCTCGCACGAAGCGCTTGAGTTAGCATCGTTACGCAGTGCGGGAGCGACCTGCCTTAATACCGAGACAGAGCAGCTCAGTTCGAATACTCGCACTGTGTTACTCGCAAACCTGACGTGATCGTGGATCAATTAAGGGTCCATCTCTCCGATGAGAGGATAGCAGGAGGAGCTGGTGCCCAAGGCCGGGCAGTTCACAGGTTTGGGAGAGAAAAGAATAGAGGCTATTAGACTGGGTCTGGGTACGTTCGCCTTCGCTAATCCGGAGGACTCGAGTGTAAGGTTTCTTAGATAGGGGTGCAGCGTCTTCGCTCTGCTATTGAAGATCGTAAGGGCACTCGTAAAGCCATGCGGTCAAGGATGACGCTCTGTAAACTATGAGGCGAAGGTGAAGGAGTAAACGGAAGAGACAAGAGTCTGCCGGATAAACTCGTGGGATAATGGAGGAAGGGTAGGTCAAGCGAGGTCTCGGTTGACTTGAGCGGGCCGGCCGTCACAAGTAACGCGTGATTTTCCTTCTGGAGAGGAAGAGAGGGAGGAAAGAGGTCAGGCACAGTGGACACGCAAATAGAGCAGATGGTGTAGGCTCACAAGCCATCATAACATGGGTGTGTCGTTTGATCTAGCGAACTCGCAGTCTGAATCGGATGTCGGTCAGACCTTAACTTTTCAAAAAGGTTGATCTGAATAAGTCTTCTCGCAGAGAGGGAGGAATGAGGAGGTGCTGGCGCCATTAAGTTGAGGAGGATTCAGGAGTGGGAAGGAGTAGGTGGCATAGATGCTTATCTTAGGGTAGTAGGCAAGATAGTCTTGCTAAATTTAGAGTCGATACGCAAAGTGCCTTTTGGCGCAGAGACAGAGGAGGAAATGTGAAGGAGGGAGTGAAAGGATGCCAGTCCGCAGGGAGGCGAGTTTCCTCCATTTCCGCTCGGCTGCCGGAGCCCTGTTCTGTGAGCTCGCAATGAGTCGTCGAGCCACGGAGCGGTAGGGGAGGACCGAGCCGGCCTGGAGGATGGGGACATAGAGGAGTCAAGGATGCAGAAAGGGAGGAGAGGAGGGTTGAGGAGGCAGAGTCAGGAGATAGGTTGGAGAAGGTTTGAGCAGAGGGAGAGATGATAGGATGGAAGAGGAGGAGTAGCGGGGAGAGAAGAGCGGAGGTTGGGACGGCGCGATACATCCGAGTAAGGGGCAGTGTGGGAAGTGTTGGATGAGAGCGAGAGGGAAAAGATACAAGGTAGTGGTCGGACTGGAGGGAGTTGCACATTGAGGTTAGTGGTAGAACAGCATCTAGTAAAATGAGTCAAGCGTATTGCCTGCCTTTGTGAGTAGGGGGGGAAGGTGCAGAAGGTGAGGTCAAAAGAAGAGAGGAGTGGAACAGTAGGAGACATGAGAGGAATGAGTCAAAGAGTCATGCGTGCGGGAGGTTCAAAGTCGCCCAACGTAATTGAAATGCGGTGAGCTCGTCCATCATTAGGGAAGTGAGTCTTTCAAGGACATCTAAGCCTCTCATGAATGAATCCTCGCGCAGGGGACACACTGGAGGGCGATAAAATGATAAAGATAATTATAGACTTGAAAGGGCTGGTAACTGGTGACTGATGTAATCTAGCCAGATCCGGATGGGACGTATTACCATGCAACAAGTCGCGTCACTGGAGAGGGAGTGAGAAAAAAGCATGAACACAAACAGAATGATCCTTGACTGAGACAATGAGATCCCGGGATTCGGTGCCCCACACCGCTGACCAGAAGCTCTCGGGTGTGGCAGAAATCGACGTGGCGGACGAAGAGAGAGCAGTAAGAGTAGCAAGTGTTATCTGTGGTGAACTCCCAATGTTTCCGTCAGTCAAGGAAAGTGCGAGGACACCCCTGCGTCAGGGACAGGCGTAGGCTGAGATCGAACTCTGCCTTGTTGGCCACAGATCGAGCGGAGTTCCAAGCTCCGGGGACGGCAACTCCAGTGGGTCGTAGCGCCTGGGTACCACAGGCTGGCGCGTGCGCGCACGATGTCCGCGCTCGAAAGGCGGTGTAGCAAGCAGGTGTAATGCGATCTCTCTGATGCAGCGATGAAAGCGTCCCACGAACATTGGATCCTATCACAAGAAAAACACATTAGATTTGTACGGCTAATTCGTGGAAGCAGAGTATCACGGCTAATGCGAGGATATTGGGCATATGGGGGCGATTCACACAGATGGGACTGACACAATCAATACGATACAGTTCAGCACGTAAAGGCCGGTGGACAGTGTGCAAAGTATCTTATTGACTAAAGCCATAGATGTATAAGTGGATTACGACTGCTGATGTAGCTCGCTAGCAGTGCCATGCCGTCATGCCTATGACTTTCGTTGACAAGCTGGCTGTGCTAACTCCAAATTACCATCATAGGACCTACTACGGCAGTGGTGTTCTCTAGATACAAAGACGACAGCAACTATTGTAGCTAGCTTAACACTACATAATCAAGGTCGTTGGCCGTCTGACGGTTCCGTCCTATCGCTTCAATGTAATCTACCGTGTGCGATTCGCGGGCTCGTCTGGGCTAGATAGCAGAGATGCTCTATAGATGGTACTAGATCTAAGGTTAACGTTAAATAATGGGCGACAAAACCACTAGTCTCGGCGTTAAATAGCTAGGCAAATCGCCTTAACCTGCAAAGGTAACGCACATCAACTTAGAAAAAAGGGTCTAACCAACCTATGTGTGCAAAACCGTCCTACTCCATAGGAACTCCAACTGTCTCTCTTACGTATCACAATGACGTCATGACAACTAGGTTTAAGCCAAGTATAGCCATCACTACATAATCAATAGTACGCTTCATCGTTAGAGATGTAAATACGCTTTCTACCGTCGCTGCATATTCTTCAACGGGGGTGCTAGCTGGCTAGCTAGCTGTTGATTACTGGTTAGCTTATACCTGTTCTAAGTGGGGAACGAAACAGAAAAGCTTGCTAGCTCTATCCCTAGAAACTCGACTCTCATTAGCTACCCCCCAGATTATCTTTGATTTAGACAGGCCAGGCTGATTCGTGAACACCCATAGTCCCTCACCCGTACCTCAAACCATCATCACTACACACCGCTCATAAGGCCACGTGTATAATAGAGACATGATACTGTGTACTCTACTAACCTGTGGAGCCGACGCCCGGCGCAAACTGCCGCACACGGCGCTCCTGTTCGAATGCCCGGCCCGTGCGCGCGCGTTACTTGGCACTCCCTGAAGACTGAATCTCCCCTCACTGCACTCCTGTGCGTTAGCTCTATTGTTGTTGGATTTTGTGTCACGCACGGTAGCTCTTTCGGGGATTCACTTTCGTGGCCAGTCGCAGTTTATTATAAAAGCTTAGACCTGTTTTACTCAACGGCCTACCTGCGTCTAATGGAAAGGTTGGCAGTACGAAAAACGACACTGCAGTTCAAGATATCGCTCAAATGTTTGTTCCGGAATTCGCTTGCGTAGGACCTTACAGGTGGGCTGTTTGAGTGTCTCGGTGAGGCGCCAACCAACAAAAATCTTATAGGGGTTATTTATCTGCCTTCGTGGTGAGAAATCTAGAAGGGGGATGAGGTGTGGAAAGAGAGGTGACATTCAACAGTAAAATAACCGAGTAATATCGATAATTCACCGAAATAATGAGGTTCTAAGGCGATGCGTGCCGGAGAGTGTGCACAACGAGGACCCATTCCTAGTGGTTGAAACATTGGGATGCATGCGTGATATGTTTCATGTACGCTATGGACCTGGAACGTGATTGCAAGTACAACTCTCCACGCCCACGAAGCTCCACCATACTTCTCCCCCGTTCCATGCTATATAGTTGAAGTAGAGGGTCTGGTTTCGTCAATTCCATTGCCGAAGCTTGATCTGACGGTCTTGGAGTCTCTCACCTGACCAGTCATGACAAACTTTCTGAAGGCGCTGTATTAACCTCACACACCACACACATCACCTACACACTCACAACCACCCCACACAACACCACACACACACACACACACACACACACACACACACACACACACTCACTAACTTAAGACACCCCGCCCACCCAAAGACAGTGTAATGGAATGATAGCAGCACCCGTCACTGTGGAAGATAGAGGTGCAGTAGCTAGCTGTAAGTAGAATGAGCCACCCTGACTGGTGACCCAGCTCCTAGAGAGTAAAGCAACTGCCTAAACAGAGAAGAGACTGGTGAGCTATTACACTGCAGGATACTAGCTGAAGGCTGAGACATTTTCTTTTGGGTAAAGAAAACATTGGCTATAGCTTGAGTTTGAACCTTTAAGAACCTTTAGCTTTCTGCTTGTATTTCCACTTCTCAGAGCAATACGAAAGCATTAGACATTAGAGGACTAGACAAAATGACATCAGAAGCACTTTTGATTTAGTTCTTATGAYCTACTTCACCACTGAGCCATTGTGGATGCGCTGTCTTTGCACCTATACAATAGCAGCTACAATATTATCAGTTATCAGGTATGACCATGCAATGTGCACTAGACACATTTTGTCTGGTCTAATGACTGTTATAAACTGGGTGGTTCAAGCCCTGAATGTTGATTGGCTGACAGCCATGGTATATCAGACCGTATACAACGGATATGACAAAACGTTTATTTTTACTGKTCTAATTATGTTGGTAATCAGATTATAGTAGCAATAAGACACCACAGGGGTTTGTGGTATATGGCTAAAATATCACGGCTAAGGGCCGTGTCCAGGCACTCTGCGTCGCATCATGCATAAGAACAACCCTTAGCCGTAGTATATTAGCCATATACCACACCTCCTCGGGCCTTATTGCTTAAGTACACACCTCATAATGTTATATGGTCTACTGTACAGAACGTCACGCTGCTTGCTTAGCAGCTTGCTTAGCTTCCTGCTAATTCGGCTCACACCAAGGCTCAAACCCAGGACCTCTGCCTTGCTAGCACACATGACCGCCCTCCTGAAGCATCTTACCTGTCGGCGCCCCATGTGCTGGACTAGCACATATTTTATTAAATATAATCTGTATGGACTAGTGCACACTTGATGATGTCTAGTGTAGAGATGAATATGCACTTATTTGTGCCTTTATCCTTCATTGTCACGGAACCTTCCAATGTTAACAGTGTGATTGCTGTCTAAATCCCTCTCAATGTTGTCACTAAAACAGCATGAGCAGTATATTACCTAACAACAACAACATCAACTGCATCTGCATCAGCACAGTAATTGTCTGTAATTATATTTTACCAGGTCTGATGACTGTAGTCTGAGTGTGATGTGATCCTCAGCCAGGTCYCTCGGAAGACGCTGGGCCAATTGTGCGCCGTCTCATGGGTCTCCCGGTTGCAGCCGGCTGTGACACAGCCCGGGATCAAACCCAGATCTGTAGTGACCCCTCTAGCACTGCAATGCAATGCCTTAGACCGCTGCGCCACTCGGGAGGCCCTCAGGTCTCTCAAGATTGACTTCCAAATTGGACGTCGGGAGATGACTTAAAAAAACATAGCTCCAGCTTCGAGGGTCACGTGTTCAATCCCAGTGGTAGGCACTTTTTTGGTTTGAGCCCTAAACTTAACCCTTAACGTGACCTGTCGGAATTAATGAAGGAGGATGCATAGCAGGAAGAGCAACGCAGTGTGTCAAAAACTCTTTGAAATTTGAAGTTTGGAGAAACATGGATAAACGTCAATAACTAAAGTCAAATTGGTAAAACCGTGAAATCTTATTTATGAAGAGAGTTTAACGTTATGTACAGATCAGTTTACTCTCCTTCAATACTAACTTTTAACTATAAGGGGGAAGCCAATGCTGAGCTGAGGTCAGTTGTGAAGGATAGCATCATCTTACTCCAATGACATGAGGGAGTCAGATGAGGTGAGGGGAGGGAGGGAGAAAGGATTCATAGCAAAATAGTTGTCCTGCTCTATCTTTCTCTACCTCCCTCCCTGCATCAGCAGAGCTGAAGTCTTTCAGGTGAAAAATGGGATGTTGAGCCGCTGACTGAATAATGCAGAGGGTTTTTAATGAGCAGCCAACTTGTGTTGTGTGTGTGTGTGTGTGTGTGGTGGTGTGTGTGTGTGTGTGTGTGTGTGTGTGTGTGTGGTGTGTGTGTGTGTGTGTGTGTGTGTGTGGGTGTTGTGTGTGTGTGTGTGTGTGTGTGTGTGTGTGTGTGTGTGTGTGTGTTTACAAGCAGCAGGACAGCATGCCAAACAGCAAACATGGCAGAGGTGCCAGAGTGCCCTTCTGAACTTCAGCCCAACTTTCCCCCACAACCCATCTCTGTATACTTTGGAGGAGAAACTGCACATTCACATACACACACACCTTTACCTTGGCTGGGAAACTAACACATACACCCCCCCCCCCCCCCCCCCACACACACACACACGCACACACAAACACACACTCCAAAATCAGGGACACAACCTTACAAAATGGCAGTGTTTTATCTGATAGGGTACACCATACACAAAATCACAAAATGCTTCATTACAATTCAAGCATAACTGAATAAAATCAGACAGAAACATGTATAAATCTTGAGTACAAATCACAGCGGCCATTCACAAAGTTAACAAGGTCTGTTTGGTTTGTAATGGCATGGTAAATTAACAGTGTTTTGTGAATGTTGATAAACGTTTCCCGGGTGTCACACAACACATCAGTAGGTTGTTCCAGTCTGTTATCCCCTTGAACATGAAGTTCATGATGATCGCACTGGATGCGTCCCAAATGGCAGTCTCTTCCCGATGTACTGTAGATAGGGACTGTCGTGACGTGACTGTTATTAATGCGATGACTGGTATCTTATCAAATCAATTATTATTCATTATTATTACGTGATTAAATTAATCATGMAACAATTAACTCAGTAACTTGGAGCACCACGGGAAAACTTATTTAACAAGTTACTATCTCCCAAATTAAACTCTTATGAGATATATTAATATCTATAGATAACAGTCACTTTTTTACGTCTTATCAGTCTCATTTTGGACGTCATAATATTCTATAAATCTGCACGAACCCTAGTCTACATGATGACTCAGCWTACACAAATTGGCTTAATTATTTATTTACTAACGAATGAAATAATCACACAGAAATACATAAACACACACACAATATAGGTTGAATTGATTACTAACATAATGCAATGAAAAGTCCCTAGTGGACTAACCCGATATGACGGCAGTCAATGAAAGGGGTGGGGAACGAAAGAGCGGGAGAAGGAGAGACAAAGGAATTCAACTATCGTACATACAGTTGAATAATACGCTCATCGTAAATATGGATATTTAGCACCCTAACAACCGCTCATTCAGATTTAGAAATGCAATGTACATATTTACYCTTGTATGTCTTTGTCGTCTCTCTGTTGAAATCGCCCGGATTATCCGGATACGTCAGACGTTCCAATGGTTGTTTGATAGGGAAATGTTCCTTTTTTCTCATCTTCTGTTGAGTTTCATAGACTACGTTACATGCAGAGCTGCAGGCGGTGCATGTCTAGTCTTCTTCTCTGTTGAGTTTCAGAGGGTCTTCTCATTTTCTGGTCTTGTAGTTTTAAAACATTTCGTAAAGTGTGGACCAAATCCTCAAGTTCTCTGGTCTCAATAGTTGATTACTCAGGGTACAGCTAGAACCACTCTACACACCAGCAGTAACCCGGCATGTTTTGGTCTAATGTACATTTAGTTTGCAGTCCTTTTATGCCCTCGCCTTGGAGGCCGGTTCCATCACGTTGCCACAATGTCTGTACTCACATGGGCGTGGTTACTGACTTGGCAAAAGTCTATATGAAAAACAATTACCTCATTTAGAAGGCTAAAATCACATTTAATCATATAAGTTTTACAACATTTAGATGTAACTCTGACATATACATTGTGAAAGCTCTTGAGAAAGTTCCTGCAAGGTATTTACAACCTTCATAAAATGGCCAAGTCCCCCAGGAGAGGGGGGTCTTGCAACCTTTGGTTAGCCGGCACCTTTGATCTCCATCCAGGAGGGCAAGTAATGACAGGCCCTTGTCAAAAGTAGTGCACTATATAGGAAATAGGGTGCCATTTGGAATGTACACGCTGTCTACTTCCTGAATATTCAATGTAATGCCAGTGACATTTTCATCCTGGAGCAGAATGCCAGTCCTATATCAGCCCAGGGGGTTTCAGAAGGCTTCCTTTATGGTTGTAGCCCAGACTGGAGCTGGGTTAGACCACACATTATGTGGCGTGGTAATCATAAAATGTACATCTATAATGCAACAGCGGTCATGTGATCATTACCATAATTACTATCCAGATCCACACACATTTCATATAGCTCATCACTCAGCTTTCTGTCTCTCTCTCACTCTCTCACTCTCTGAATGTCAAGGGCTGGAGACACTCAGACACTCGTTTTCTCCCTACTTAGCATTCTGCCTCTCTCTCTCTCCCACCTCCCTCCCTCTCTCTTCATCTCTCTCCCTCTCTCCCCCCCTCTCTCTCTCTAGACTGTGGGAGAGGTGTGTGTTAGACTTCCTCTCGCTCATTTACTTTACTTTGCACAAACACACACACACACTTCACTCGCCTTCCCATTTCTCCCATATTTGAATGAGATGGGCTATTCTCCTTCTCCCTGACAGGCAGCGTTGAGGATGGTGGCAGACATAATTTACTAGAACCAATATCTGCTGTCGTGGAGAATGATATTCTGTTTACAGAATGAGACAGAGATATCTCTTTCACACAGGCGCCACCATTGGAACGACATGTGCGGATGTTTGTTCTCCCTCCTCCCTTACGCAATCAAATCAAATCAAATATTATTTGTCACATGCGCCGAGTACAACAGGCTTACTTACTTATTTCACCTTACCATGAAATGCTTACTTACAAGCCTTTAACCAACAATGTAGTTCAAGAAATAGAGTTAAGAAAACATTTACTAAATAAACTAACGTAAAAAAAAATCTAATCAAAAAGTAACACAAGAAAATTACATAACAATAACGAGGCTATATACAGGGGGTACCGGTACCAAGTCWATGTGCGGGTTAGTCGAGGTAATTTGTATGCACAGTGTTGTATAGACCAGCCATCTATTCCAGATAGATATAGCTAGTTCTTACAGAGTCTAACTATGTACCAGGAGATAGAGGTCACCACATAACACTGACAGCTGCAGAGAGACAGYGGGAAAGGAAATACTATATGTAATATTGTGCACAGTAAACGGCTTGGTGGATATAGTTATTCCATAAAGGACCTGGGTAGGAGAGAGGGTGATGTATCTCACAAATAGATGGCATTCATCTATATAACTTTATGAATGAGTAATGGAGCATAATATCCTCAAAGTGTGTGCTTTTCATTTTTCTGTATCATCGCTTATTTTTTGTTCATCTTGTCAATGTTGTGAAAGGAAATGTATGTAACAACATCAGCCTGAATATATTGGTTTGCATTTCGCCTACACTTCTCTTGAATTGCTGTAATGTTCTAATGAATATCTTATCTGATACATTCAACCTTTTGTGTGTTTGAGTCTCTCCGAGCGGTTTTCATTTGCAACAGCTATCAGCGTCCGTTAGTCCCATCCGTTCGCTCCAACACACCTTGAAKAGACACTTAGTCTGGTTGTTGCTCAGGTTACAGTTTCACCAGTTAGTCGTAATGTCTCAAATCATCCATCTACCCTGTTCAGAGAGACACGGCGCTTTGCGGCCACCAGAACCTCTTTTTCACCATTTTTTTTCTTCCAATTCATTAAAGAAGTGTAGCTAGTCACTTTTAGGAGCTGATTTTAGGTCTTATTGTAAAAGGAAGAGAGATAGAGGGGGGAGGGATGCCCACTGATACTTCTCGTCCACGACTCTCTCTCTCTCTCAACCATACACCAAAATAGCCCCTCGCATGGAGAGCAGAGGATGCTCCGCCAACGTATTGAGGGAATGATTACAGAAGACAGCCAATGGATTCGCCATCTCATTAACCCGGCATCTGGATGCCTGCAATTTGCTACTTCCCCCCCATTCCCCCTCCTTTATCCTTCCCTTTCTCTTAGCAGAGAACGAAAGCAAATTGCTTATCTTTGACATAATGGGACTATTTCTACCCGTAGATGGATAAACACAACAGTGTTTGGGAGTTTGGCAGTGCGGCATTGTAATCAAGCTGGGACAATGATTACTGCCACGGCAACTGGGTGAAATTAATCCACAGCCCTCTGACACGATGGACTGACGGACTCAAAGCCTCATGGTTGCTGATCATTCTCTCTATGTCTCTTTATCTCTCTCTGTTTGCTCCCTCTCTTTCTCTCTCTATATCTCTCTCCCTTCCAAATGACTGGCGTAGATTATGTGAAGAGAGGGAGGGAGGGAGATAGATAGAGAGAGAAGAAGAGGTGTTGAGGTAGAGAAAGAGACAGGGAGATAGAGTGAGTCGTTGGGATAGAGAGGGAGGGGTTGGGAGAGAGAGGGAGGGGTTGGGAGAGAGAGGGAGGGGTTGGGAGAGAGAGGGAGGGGTTGGGATAGAGAGGGAGGTGTTGGGAGAGAGAGGGAGGGGTTGGGAGAGAGAGAGGAAGGTGTTGGGAGAGGTGTGTGTATCTTGGGGACAATGGACCCATTTCCATATCATAAAACTCATGTCGTATACAGTGCCAATGTTTATGATTACTATGTTTCATGTACAGTTACAAGATGACATGGCATCATACCCTGGGTTGTTCTGAACAGAATGAGCCTGCATGTCTATTATGAAGAAACTTCCCCACAGCACAAGCACCTGAATGCACTCAGGGCTCCTTTCTATGTGCACCAAAATGATGATCTGTTTCCCTGAATTGRATTGTGAAAGCCTAACACTGTAAAATCATATTTTATAACTTAGCCAGTCATTTTGGCAATAGATCYAGCTTTTAAATGATGCCCACCTCACTCGGACCATTTTTGGACCATTTTTGAATTTCCTTAACAACAGCAGTAATTGTGGAGGGCGGGGATGCAGGGCTGTGTTCCAAACAAAACAACTACAAGTGTGATGCTCTAGTTGTAAAGAGGTGTGGCCACTTGGAGACACCAGTTACTCCTCTCACTCAAATCCTTTTTACAGGACTATTGTTATTATCATGTTACCTTATGTATCCAAAGTATTTTCAGATTTCGTTATCAACAAATGCGGCAAAAAGTACAGAAAATGTAAAATCCACACTGTAATGTTTGGATTCAGTCTTGTGTGAACTGTTGTTTCCTCACCTTTTGATATAATAATTTTCCCATAATCTCCAAACTTTTCCCTTTTAATTTCTATCATGGTTATGCATTTCATATTTATTCTGTACAAAACATTTACATTTAGCCCTATCCACATAGGCAAATTCCCACAAGTCTAAAGGGATAACATTCTCCATGCTGCCTTTCTGAAGAAGAGTTTGTATGACTCACTTGTCATGTCTGATGTACAGTGCTTGAGTAAACGATATGACATGACCCCTCTTTCTCTCTATCTCTCTCTTTCTCTCTTTCTCTCTCTCTCTGTCTATGTCTCTCTCTGTATGAGGCCTGTGACATCTCTCCCTCTGTTTCTGTTTTTTTCCCTCTTGCTCTTTCTCTCTCTGTCTTTGTCCCTCTTTTCCTCTCTGCTCTCTCTCTCTCTTCTCTCCTCTCTCTCTCTCTCTCTCTCTCTCTCTCTCTCTCTCTCTCTCTCTCTCTCTCTCTCTCTCTCTCTCTCTCTCTCTCTCTCTCTCTCTCTCTCTCTCTCTCTCTTCTCTCTCTCTCTGCTCTCTCTCTCTCTCTCTCTCTCTCTCCTCTCTCTCTTCTCTCCTTTCTTTCCTTGCTCTGTCGCTCTCTGTCTTTGTCCCTTTCTCTCTCTTCTCTCTTGCTCTTGTGGTCCTGAAACGTGAAGAACTCAACATGTATGACTCGCTGGTCATGACTGAGTGGGAGTGAGAGAGGCCAGTGACTTAAAAAGGTTTAACTTGCTGCCACAGAGCGTTGAGCTGTATATGGACATATTCACTTGCCTGCGAACCACCCGTTTAACCTTCAATTGCAAACCCTAACAAATCTGTAGCGGAGCCAGTACCATGGCGTACACACACACACACCTCCTGCGGGCTCTGTAGGTAAGCTTTACAACCATCAGAGTGTGACTCCTGAAGGTAATTGCGGTGTAGTTGACATGCCCCAATCAGGTTCTGCATTCAGAGACATGTGCTCCTGTGATCCTCCATTGAGTGAATTGGGCAGAGAGAAGGGAAGAGCTGGAGTTAAGATGTAGGATTCATACTAACACACAGTACACACACATTCAAGCGAGCATGCGCACACACACGCACATGAATACACTCCCAGATATGCACGCACACACACATACATACACACCATCCTACCGTCTCCATAATAAATCAGTGTATTTATTTAGAGCAGTTTGCTCTGCCAAAATGAATCCAGTCAATCGCTCTGTCTGTAATGGAATGACGCACAAACACAACACACACTGTAACGTATCTGTGTGTGTATGGCTATGTTTGTGTGTGTGTTTGTGTGTGTGTGTGTGTGTGTGTGTGTGTGTGGGGGGGGGGGGGGGGGGGGGCAGCGTGCTCCCTGGTTAGGCCCTGGTCCTGCGGTATAGCCCAGAGGGGGACAGGACGATGCTGGGAGTCTGATTTAGAGCCAATGAATCCATCGATTAACATCTCCAATTCAGTGCCTCATATCATTTCTTTACGGTTAGCGGTGGAATAGTTGTACAAAATGAGATTAGAGCTCAGTCGCTGCCTTCTTCGTATGCGCAAAAGGTCATCTGTCATCGTTGAGGAGTTTTTAGCATGAGGGCATATCTTGCATTGTTTTTTCTTCATCATTTCCATTTAAATTGCCTGTTTGCGTCGAGAACTGATTGCATCTCAGAGAGAGATGAGAGGGGAAATGGACTAACCCCCTTATAGTTTGTTTGAGTGTGCAAATTGACATAATCTTAAAAAAGCGAGAATTAACATGCTAAAAGACAGAGTTATGATGAACACTCATTGCCAAGGCTTAATTCGTCAGGCGATTAAGATGATTCACTTTGAATCCATTTATTCAACCACGAGCACTTTGCTCAAACAGCCAACTGTTAGGCAGACGGGAAAAACTTCTCTCTGATGTGTTGGGAAACAGAGACATTATTTAACTGAGCTCCCGTTAGGGACAAGAGGGCAACTAAATATTATCTTAAGGAGTGATGGCATCAGTGATGGGTTTGCAGAGGATATTAGGGATTCTTTGCAGACCTTTCTGTCTCCTACAGGACTGTCACTTTGAAGGCTATGCATGCTACATCAGTGATTAGGAAAGTCAATGGTGTGTGTGTGTGTGTGTGTGTGTGGTTGTGTGTGTGTGTGTGTGTGTGTGTGTGTGTGTGTGTGTGTGTGTGTTAATGCTTGAGTGGGGACCTTTGAGGTTTTCCCATGAGCAGTCAGTGTGTGACATGTACCTGTGATTTGAGTCACTGTGTAGTTATCCTACTGTCTCCTGCATTCCACCTACAGTCAGTAACACAATAGAAAAGGTCTATGTACAGTGTGTGCAAATGTAGTACGATTAGGGAGATAAGGCAATAGCTAGGAGAGTAAATTCAGTCCGTAGATGGAAAGTGAGATTAAAATATATACGAAAAAAACGAGGAAAACGATTATTTACACGGGACAAGACAAAAGACACGTCCGACTGCTACGCCATCTTGGAATAAGTACATGTCAATTACAGAGGCTCTGAACTAAGTGTGACCTTTGAACTTTTCACCATTATTACTACACTTGACACTTACATGTGACTTCTGCTATCAGAATACAAATATCTCATTGAAAAGAAGGGTTGTTGCATTGTGGTCTGATTGTGTTCAGATCTGGCTGACCACTTCAGGAGCTGGTCAGGGACGCTTTGTGTGCGGATTTCTCCTCAGTCTGGACTGTAATCAGGCTACATTAAGAGCATACATTAGGCGACGTCATCAGCACTCGGAAGTCTCCAGAAAACGTTTGTTTTTGGGAGCGAAAGASACTTTTTTTCATTAAATGTTGGAGAAAATATGTTCCTAGCYTGTGAGGAACGTGTTTGCTGGCTTTAAAAATGCTAGCCAGCTAGCCTAATTAGAAAAGCTGTGTTTTATTTGTCTAGAGGTATGCTAACCTGTTTGCAAGCGCTTTAGCTTTGCTAGCTAGCTGGCTAGTTACAGAGTTTAGCTGGTTAATTAGCTCAGTAGTTTGCRACAGCCATCAAGGTGTTGTTGTGTTATTATTGAAAGGTTGCTGGATCGACTGCGCCTGAGCAAGGCAGTTAACCCTCTGTTCCCCAGGCACCGAAGACGTGGATTTCGATTAAGGCAGCCCCCCGCACCTCTGATTCAGAGGGGTTGGGTTAAATGCGGAACACACATTTCAGTTGAAGGCATTCAGTTGTACAACTGACTAGGTATCCCCCTTTCCCTATCAGATGTAGCCTGTTGCACCATTTGCAGAATGCATTCAGGTATTTTAATATAGCGGGGAAAAGGGAATTCGTACACACTCTGGACACGGTAGACACATTCAAATGTAGGTGTAGATGCATGACATATTCAGAATTCCATGATAAGAATACAACAGCTGCATGAACTGTCATTCAAATTGTTTGTTTCACATGTAAGAAAACTCCACGTGAAAATCTCACTTTCACATGTAGATTGAAATTGTGTTATTCTCCTCACATGTGAAAAGGTGGTGTTAACATGTTGCAGTAGCAATTTACACATCTGAAATTGTTAATTCTGTAATGCCATTCTGTAAAAAGTTAACATAGCCTACAATTCAAGTGCGTTCAAAATAAGTATTTGTTATTTCTGAGCCATCCATTTGGAGTGTTACCGTTGCAGGCTCACGCCTTTCTTCTTCATATGTTGGTCAGTGACCGTTGGAAGAAGCCCAGTGAAAGGAACAGAGAAGCTAGAGCTCCGTGTCTCCGTATTTACCCTGTTAAACATGTTGTTATTAATGATGTCAGAATTAACCAGTGAAAAGAACAGAGAANTTATTAATGATGTCAGAATTAACCAGTGAAAAGAACAGAGAAGCTAGAGCTCCGTGTCTCCGTATTTACCCTGTTAAACATGTTATTATTAATGATGTCAGAATTAACCTCAAGTTCACTTTTTGGAGAAAAAAAAAAGACTATCAGAATTCACAGAAAACATAAAACAAGACATCATCTATACTGCTAAAAACAACAATGCGATGTCAAAACAAGGTGACTTTGAGATTAAAGAAAATGTGTTTATCAATTTACCAGATTTTGCTAACTGTTACTTTGGACAAAATCAAGATGTAAATATTATTGTAATCTTAAATTACAGCTCAATTTGAGCAAATTATGAATTTATAATGAATTGTGATTAATCAAAGCAAATCATGCGATTAACTCGATTGAAATGTTTTATCCTTTGACAGCCCTAGTTGACCTTAAAATTTGAAAATGCACATGTGAAAGTGTAGCGGACATGAGTCGGTCATGTTTGCTCATGGTCACGTGATGAGGTAGCCCCACCTGCGACTACAAAATGTGTATTTTCACTCTTGTTCGTATGGTCAAGACGTTGCCTACTCCCATTGGAGATTCTGATTCTAATCCTGACAGTTACAAAAGCATACGTGAAACATTCGGAAATCAGATGTGTATGAGTAATGTGAAAAAAATTGGAATTTTTCACGTGATTTGTTCACGTGAAAAGTATGTGTGAAACATCACACGTGTCCAAAAGTGTCTGACTATATATATAAATATATAGACTACAGTTCAAATGTTTGGTGTCACTCAGAAATGTCCTTGTTTTTGAAAGAAAAGCAATTTTTTGGTCCATTTAAAATAACATCAAATTGATTAGAAATACAGTGTAGACATTGTTAATGTTGTAAATGACTATTGTAGCTGGAAATGGCAGATTTTTTATGGAATATCTACATAGGTGTTCAGTATCTGGAGCATCAGCATTTGTGGGTTCGATTACAGGCTCAAAATGGCCAGAAACAGTCTATACTTATTCTGAGAAATTAAGGCTATTCCATGCGAGAAATTGCCAAGAAACTGAAGATCTCGTACAACGCTGTGTACTACTCCCTTCACAGAACAGCGTAAACTGTCTCTAACCAGAATAGAAAGAGGAGTGGGAGGCCCTGGTGCACAACTGAGCAAGAGGACAAGTACATTATAGTTTTTAGTTTGAGAAACAGATGCCTCACAAGTCCTCAACTGGCAGCTTCATTAAATAGTACCCGCAAAACAGTGAAGAGGCGACTCCGGGATGCTGGCCTTCTAGGCAGAGTTCCCCTGTCCAGTGTGTGTGTTCTTTCGCCCATCTTAATCTTTTCTTTTTATTGGCCAGTCTGAGATATTTTCTTTGCAACTCTGCCTAGAAGGCCAGCATCCCGGAGTCGCCTCTTCCCTGTTGACGTTGAGACTGGTGTTTTGCGGGTACTATTTAATGAAGCTGCCAGTTGAGGACTTGTGAGGCTTCTGTCATTTACAACATTAACAATGTCTATACTGTATTTCTGATCAATTTGATGTTGTTTAAATGGACAAAAAATTATATTTTCTTTCAAAAACAAGGACATTTCTAAGTGACCCCAAACTTTTGAACAGTAGTGGAAAAAAATTTRGCGTGGTGTTGATCATCGATAATGCAAATGTCTTATTGGTTAGGTAGCCATTCAATTGATCTCTCAAGGGATTCATTACTTGCCTGATGTATTTATTGATTGATTGATCAATAGATTGTCCTCTCCTCTTCCCCTGTTCCTCTCTGTCTCCAGTCCTGGATGACCCTGTAGTGACGGTGCACCAGAGTGTAGGAGAGGCCAAAGAGCAGTTCTACTATGAGAGGACGGTGTTCCTGCGCTGCATGGCTAACTCCAACCCCCCTGTCCGCTACAGCTGGCACCGCGGACGAGATGTCCTCTCACAGGGCTCTGACAAGGGAGTGGAGATCTACGAACCATTCTTCACACAGGTAAGAATGAGACAATATACTATAGACCTAATGTCTATAGGTAAGTCTATAAGGCGGGTATATGGAGACATCTCAGTACTTTACACTCTGGATGGGTATAGGTAAGTCTATAGGGTGGAGTATGTAGAGACATCTCAGTACTTTACACTCTGGATGGTTATAGGTAAGTCTATAGGGTGGAGTTGTAGAGACATCTCAGTACTTTACACTCTGGATGGGTTTAGGTAAGTCTATAGGGTGGAGTATGTAGAGACATCTCAGTACTTTACACTCTGGATGGGTTAGGTAAGTCTATAGGCTGGAGTAATGTAGAAGACATCTCATATACTTACACTCTGGATGGGTTTAGGTAAGTCTATAGGGTGGAGTATGTAGAGACATCTCAGTACTTTACACTCTGGATGGGTATAGGTAAGTCTATAGGGCGGAGTATGTAGAGACATCTCAGTACTTTACACTCTGGGTGGGGAGATATGTATTTAAATAATGAGGGTGTGCCCAGAGACTGCTAGTCGAAAGAGAGAGGGGAAAATGGGAGTGGGAATTAGAATGAAGGAAAGAAAGAGAGAAAGAGAGAAAGAAGTAGGAGAGAGAGCAAGACACAGAGTGGGCTATTAAAGATCATACAAGCAAGAGAGCCTGAGGTAGCTGGCTGCCCTTCCGAGCCCCCTGTTCCCTCATCTTCCTCTCCTCTCCCAGCCTACCTCTTTTTTCCCCTCTTTTGTCCACTTCTCTCTTATTCCCTTCTCTCTCTCTCCCCTCCTCTCCTCTTCTCTTTCTTCTTTTCTCTCCTCCCCCAGCCCATGTCTTATTTTTCCTCCTGCTCTGTCCTGATCCCTCCTCCTCTCTTGTCTTCCCTCTCTTCCCTCCTCTTCCCTTCAGTCCATCTCTTCTCCAATTCCTTCCTCTCATCCTCCTTTCCCAAGCCCACTTTCCTTTCGTCTCTCTTCTCCTCTCCCAGTCCACCTCTTCTTTTCCCTCCTCCTCTGTCCTCTTTTCTATCTTCCCTCAGCCCACCAAGCGTTTGGATAGAGCAGGGGTGGCATTTCAAACCCATCATGGGAATATGCCCTTGGTAATTAGCCAAGAAGTGACCCGCTTTCATTGAGGGCTTCCTCCTCTTCCTCTCCCTCCTCTTCTTCCCTGGCATGCATTATTCCCTGTGGTAGGCAGAAGAATAACAGGAAGATCAGGAGATATGTTTGAAGCCACCACATTTGTTTTCCCATTGCTAAATGCTAGATTACCGTTTCTCTCTGGCGGAGGTTAGGAGGAGAGGAGAGAGGGATGGTGTTATCAAATAAAATGTTATTCGTCACATGCTTCGTTAACAACAGGTCTAGACTAACAGTGAAATGCTTACGGGCCCTTCCCAACAATGCAGATAGATAGAAAATAGAGAAATAATAGAAAAGTAAAACACATAACAATAAAACTATGAATAAATACACAATGAGTAACGATAACTTGGCTATATACACGGGGTACCAGTACTAAGTCGATGTGCAGGGGTTCGACGTAATTGAGTTATATATGTACATATAACTAGGAAGAAAGTGACAGATAATAAACAGTAGCAGCAGCGTATGTGATGAGTAAAAAAAGTTGACTCGTCACATACATTTTGTGTAGTCCACGATCAGCTCCTGCCAGTTCTCAGACCTCCTCCTTATAGGCTGTCTGATCGTCATTGGTGATGATGCCTACCGTCATGTCGTCTGTAAACTTAATGATGGTGTTGGAGTTGTGCACGGCCACACAGATGTGGGTGAACGTGGAGTACAGGAGGGGACTTAGCTCTCACTCCTGAGGGGCCCCCATGTTGACGGTCGTGTTGACGGTCAGTGTGGTGGATGTGTTGTTGCCTAGGTTCTGACAGCTGATGCTTAAAGTTAGAGAGGGAGATATAAGTCTCCAGCTTCAGTGATTTTTGCAATTCGTTCCAGTCATTGGCAGCAGAGAACTGGAAGGAAAGGTGGCCAAAGGAAGTGTTGGCTTTGGGGATGACCGGTGAAATATACCTGCTGGAGCGCGTGCTATGGGTGGGTGTTGCTATGGTGACAATTGAGCTGAGATAACGCTGGGCTTTACATAGCAAAGTCTTATAGATGACCTGGAGCCAGTGGGTTTGGCGACGAATATGTAGCAAGGGCCAGCCAACGAGAACATACAGGTCGCAGTGGTGGGTAGTATATGGGGCTTTGGTGACAAAACCGATGGCACTGTGATAGACTACATCCAGTTTGCTGAGTAGAGTGTTGGAGGTTATTTTGTAAATGACATTGCCGAAGTCAAGGATCGGTAGGATAGTCAGTTTTACGAGGGTACGTTTGGCAGCATGAGTGAAGGAGGCTTTGTTGAGAAATAGGAAGCCGATTCTAGATGTAATTTTGGTTTGTAGCATTTAAAAGCAGTTGGAGGCCACAGAAGGAGTGTTGTATGGCATTGAAGCTCGTTTGGAGGTTTGTTAACACAGTGTCCAAAGAAGGGCTGGATGTATACAGAATGGTGTCATCTGCGTAGAGGTGGATCAGAGAATCACCAGCAGCAAGAGCGACATCATTGATATATACAGAGAAAAGAATCGGCCCGAGAATTGAACCCTGTGGCACCCCCATAGAGACTGCCAGAGGTCCAGACAAGAGGCCCTCCGATTTGATACACTGAACTCTATCTGAGAAGTAGTTGGTGAACCAGGCGAAGCAGTCATTTGAGAAACCAAGGCTATTGAATCTGCTGATAAGAATGCGATGATTGACAGAGTCGAAAGCCTTGGCCAGGTCGATGAAGATGGCTGCACATTACTGTCTTTTATTTATGGCGGTTATGATATCGTTTAGGACCATGAGCATGGCTGAGGTGCACCCATGACCAGCTCGGAAACCAGATTGCATAGTGGAGAAGGTATGGTGGGATTCGAAATGGTCGGTGATCTGTTTGTTAACTTGGCTTTCGAAGATTTTAGAAAGGCAGAGCAGGATGGATATAGATCTATAACAGTTTGCGTCTAGAGTGTCTCCCCCTTTGAAGAGGGGTATGACCGCGGCAGCTTTCCAATCTTTGGGGATCTCAGACGAAAGAGAGGTTGAACAGGCTAGTAATAGGGGTTGCAACAATTTTAGAAAGAGAGGGTCCAGATTGTCTAGAATGAAGTTATGGTCAGATTTGCCAAGTGGAGGGCGAGGGAGAGCTTTGTATGCATTTCTGCGTGTGAAGTAAAGGTGATCAATTATTTTTTTTTGCCTTTAGTTGCACAGGTGACATGCTGGTAGAATTTCAGTTTGCCTGCACCGCCTCTGGATGAGCATTTTCTTGTTTTCTTATGGCCCTATACAGCTCGTTGAGTGTTTGTGGTGGTAAATAGACAGCTATGGAAAATATAGATGAAAACTCTTTTGGTAAATAGTATGGTCTACAGCTTATTCTAACTCAGGCAAGCAGAACATTGAGGCTTCCTTAATATTATAGATTATGAGTGGAGGGAGAGAGCAATGATGTTAGAGGTGGAGAGGAGTGAAGGATGGTGCTGACTTATGTTGAGAGGTCATTTTAGAACAATGCGACCTGGTCTTGTTGACATGGCCGTTGAAAGCTTTACTGGCGTGGGCGTGTTGATCACACAGCTGTGTGTCTATGCATCCAGACCAACAATGCATCCAGACTCTTCATCCTTCATTCATCTATCCATATACCCTTATAAGGCCATCCCCAACACCCTTTCATTCCTTCATTATTAATTCCTTCATCCATGTCTCTGTTTTACAGCCCCTCTATCTCTCTCTATCCTTTCCCATTCTTACCCACCTTTATCCCTCTTGTCATCGTTCCCTCCAATCCGTTACATCTCTCACACAAGCCTTATTCTTTCACCCATCCCTCCTTCCAAATGTATTTTCTATATCTCCATTCTTTTCTGCCCACATTTTATTGTCTAACCTCTCTCATATCCTCGTCCATCCCACCCCCTATGTTCCTTCCTCCAACCACCCTCATCCCTCTCTCCCTCCCTTCCTCCTCCACCTTGTCTTCCAAATTGATTTTTATTCCAATGTGTCTCCCACTGTTTTAAACTGGCCTCTGAATCATCCTCCCGCCAGACACATCTTCCACTATCAGCCAAAACCAGAGAGAAGGAGGAGGTAAAGCAACTGCAGCCACAGACTGAGTCCATCCCTCCCTCCCTAATCAAATACAATTAACATCTGAATGCCATGCAGTAGACTGATGATCATTGGGGAGAATGAAAGAGATGAGCGATTAGAGTTTGTGGGGACTGTGATTGTGGTTCGTGAGGACTATGATTACGGCTTGTGAGGACTGATGTGCCAGGCTGARTGAAGTCCTAATCTGACCCCCTGGTGGAGAGGAAGAAGATCAAAGACTCTCATCACATCCCATCACAGGGCTCTAGCTGGGCCTGTCTGGAGTCACTGTCTCTGTCTGTCAGGCTACTGTGTGGTGTTGGTGGAGGAGACAACAGACACGTGATGTAGCGGTGAAGACCAAGTTGTGTGATCCGTGGTGTCATCTGCACAGTGGTTTCGCAACAGATTAAATAAGGGTAAACTGTGATTTGTATTATGACTTGTTTTACAGTAAAGTTCATGAACTATGCTACATTTGGAAACATGCAGATTTGTTCCTGGTTCCGTGATTTACAGTAAATGTGAATGGCATAGGGTTGCAACATTCCAGAAACTGTCCAAAGGTTTTCCAGGTTTTTGAGAAATCCTGGTTTGTAGGATTATCAGAATCAGAAGGGAGGGAATCATCCAACTTGGAATCATCCAACCGCAATTTCTGAAAAATGTAAAAGCCCTAAATGAACAGTGTTTATTATTGTATTCATTCTATTCACACACATTTTCACACTAGTGTTATTCTGATTGTGTATCTGAGCTGCAGGGGGAGACGAAGATCTTGAAGCTGAAGAACCTTCGTCCTCAAGACTATGCCAACTACAGCTGCATCGCTTCTGTTAGGAACGTCTGTGGCATTTCAGACCGAAACATTGTCTTCAAACTCACCAACAAGACAGGTCAGTCTTCAAACTCACCAACAAGACAGAGTTGATGTTTTTAATTTTGCAATTTATAACACAATAGAACCCCAAATGTAGATTCAATGTATAAAAACATTTGTTGAGGATAACATAAAAAAGTGAAATACTTATTTCCATTGTGGTCCTCTTCAAAAAAATCAAACATGTTACACATTCACATCTAAAAGCTGAATTCTAGTAAACATCACATGGCCAAAATAATGAAACAACTGTGCAAAGACTAAAACATACCACACTTCAATAGTCCTCCTGATAACAGTGGTGTCTCTCCTTGGGAATAGCTCGCAGAACTAGCCGGCCAGCATCCTACACTGTCCAAACATAAACAAATATAATATTGTCTAAAACGCACTAACAAGATGGGTTAGTCTTCAAACTCACTAACAAGAGGGGGTTAGTCTTCAAACTCACTAACACGAGGGGTTAGTCTCCAAACTCACTAACACGAGGGGTTAGTCTCCAAACTCACTAACACGAGGGGTTAGTTCCTCCCAACTCACTAACAAGTGAGGGTTAGTCTCCAAACTCACTAACACGAGGGGTTAGTCTCCAAACTCACTAACACGAGGGGTTAGTCTCCAAACTCACTAACAAGAGGGTTAGTCTCCAAACTCATAACAAGAGGGGTTAGTCTCCAAACTCACTAACAGAGGGGGTTAGTCTCCAAACTCACTAACAAGTGAGGGTTAGTCTCCAAACTCACTAACAAGAGGGCGTAGTCTCCAAACTCACTAACAAGTGAGGGTTAGTCTCCACAAACTCACTATAACAGAGGGGTTAGTCCTTCAAACTCACTAACACGTGGGGTTAGTCTCCCAAACTCACTAACAAGAGGGGGTTAGTCTCCAAACTCACTAACAAGTGAGGGTTAGTCTCAAACTCACTAACAAGTGAGGGTTAGTCTCCAAACTCACTAAAAGTGAGGGTTAGTCTCCAAACTCACTAACACGAGGGGTTAGTCTCCAAACTCACTAACAATGAGGGTTAGTCTCCAAACTCACTAACAAGAGGGGTTAGTCTCCAAATCACTAACAAGGAGGTTAGTCTCCAAACTCACTAACAAGAGGGGTTAGTCTCCAAACTCACTAACAAGTGAGGGTTAGTCTCCCAAACTCACTAACAAGAGGGGTTAGTCTTCAAACTCACTAACACGAGGGGGTTAGTCTCCAAACTCACTAACAAGTGAGGGTTAGTCTCCAAACTCACTAACAAGAGGGGTTAGTCTTCAAACTCACTAACACGGAGGGGTTAGTCTCCAAATCACTAACAAGTGAGGGTTAGTCTCCAAACTCACTAACAAGAGGGGGTTAGTCTCCAAACTCACTAACAAGAGGGGGTTAGTCTTCAAACCACTAAAAGAGGGGGTTAGTCTCCAACCTAACTAACACGAGGGGTTAGTCTTTAAAGTCATGAACAAGACATGTTAGTCTCCAAACTCACTAACAAGATGGTTTAGTCTTCAAAGTCATGAACAAAGACATGTTAGTCTTCAAACTCGACTAACACGAGGGGTTAGTCTTTTAACTCACTAACAAGGGGGTTAGTCTCCAAACTCACTAACATGAGGGGTTAGTCTTTAAACTCACTAACAGAGGGGGTTTCCTCAAAACTCACTAACAAGAGGGGGTTCGTTTCAAATCACTAACAAGAGGGGTTCTCAACTCACTAAATAAGAGGGGGTGTCTTCAAAATCACTAACAAGAGGGGGGTTAGTCTCCAAACTCACTAATACGAGGGGTTCGTCTTCAAAATCACTAACAAGAGGGGGTTAGTCTCCAAAACTCACTAATAACGAGGGGGTTAGTCTTCAAACCCACTAACACGAGGGGGTTAGTCTCCAAACTCACTAACACGAGGGGTTAGTCTTCAAAATCACTACACAAGAGGGGGGTTAGTCTCCAAACTCTACTAACAAGAGGGGGTTCGTCTTCAAAATCACTAACAAGAGGGGGTTAGTCTCCAAACTCACTAATAAGAGGGGGTTAGTCTTCAAACCCACTAACACGAGGGGGTTAGTCTCCAAACTCACTAACACGAGGGGTTAGTCTTCAAGATCACTAAGAAGAGGGGGTTAGTCTTTAAACTCACTAACAAGAGGGGGTTAGTCTTCAAAATCTAACACGAGGGGGTTGTCTTTAAAACTCACTAACAAGAGGGGTTAGTCTTCAACTCACTAATAAGAGGGGGTTAGTCTTCAAACCCACTAACAAGAGGGGGTTAGTCTTCAAACTCACGAACACGAGGGTTAGTCTTTAAAATCACTAAAACGAGGGGTTAGTTCTTTAAACTCACTAACAAGAGGGGGTTAGTCTTCAACTCACTAACACGAGGGGTTAGTCTTTAACTCACTAACAAGAGGGGTTAGTCTTCAAACTCACTAACACGAAGGGGTTAGTCTCCAAACTCACTTAACACGAGGCGGTTAGTCTCCAAAATCACTAACAAGAGGGGGTTAGTTTCAAACTCACTAACACGAGGGGTTAGTCTTTAAACTCACTAACAAGAGGGGTTAGTCTTCAACTCACTAAACACGAGGGGGTTAGTCTCCAAACTCACTAACAAGAGGGGTTAGTCTTTAAAACTCACTAACAAGAGGGGGTTAGTCTCCAAACTCACTAACACGAGGGGTTAGTCTTTAAACTCACTAACAGAGGGGGTTAGTCTTCAAAATCACTAACAAGAGGGGTTATTCTTCAAACCCACTAACAAGAGGGGTTAGTCTTCAAAATCACTAACAAGAGGGGTTAGTCTCCAAACTCACTAATAAGAGGGGGTTAGTCTCAAAATCACTAACACGAGGGGTTAGTCTTCAAACTCACTAACAAGAGGGGGTTAGTCTTTAAACTCACTAACAAAGGGGTTAGTCTTCAAACTCACTACAAGAGGGGGTTAGTCTTCAAACTCACTAACACGAGGGGTTAGCTCCAAACTCACTAACACGAGGGGTTAGTCTTTAAACTCACTAACAGAGGGGGTTAGTCTCCAAACCACTAACAAGAGGGGTTAGTCTCCAAACTCACTAACAAGAGGGGGTTAGTCTTCAAACTCCTAACAAGAGGGGGTTAGTCTTCAAAATCACTAACAAGAGGGGTTAGTCTTCAAACCCACTAACAAGAGGGTTAGTCTTCAAACTCACTAACAGAGGGGGTTAGTTTCAAACTCACTAAAAAGAGGGTTAGTCTTCAAACTCACTAACAAGAGGGGGTTAGTCTTCAAAATCACTAACAAGAGGGGGTTAGTCTTCAAACTCATAACAAGACGGGGGTTAGTCTTCAAACTCACTAACAAGAGGGGGTTAGTCTTCAAACTCACTAACAAGAGGGGGTTTAGTCTTCAAAATCACTAACAAGAGGGGGTTAGTATTCAAAATCACTAACAAGGGGGGTTAGTCTCCAAACCCACTAACAAGAGGGGGTTAGTCTTCAAACTCACTAACAAGAGGGGTTAGTCTTCAAACTCACTAACAAGAGGGGGTTAGTCTTCAAAACTCACTAACAAGATGGGGTTAGTCTTCAAACCCACTAACAAGAGGGGGTTAGTCTTCAAAATCACTAACAAGAGGGGATTAGTCTTCAATCACTAACAAGAGGGGTTAGTCTTCAAACTCACTAACAAGAGGGGTTAGTCTTCAAACTCACTAACAAGAGGGGGTTAGTCTTCAAACTCACTAACAAGAGGGGGTTAGTCTTCAAACTCACTAACAAGAGGGGGTTAGTCTTCAAACCCACTAACAAGAGGGGGTTAGTCTCCAAACCCACTAACAAGAGGGGTTCGTCTTCAAACTCAATAACAAGAGGGGGGTTAGTCTTCAACCACTACAAGGGGGTTAGTCTTCAAACTCACTACAAGAGGGGGTTAGTTTCCAAATCACTAAACAGAGGGGTTAGTCTCCAAACCTCACTAACAAGAGGGGTTAGTCTTCAAACCCTAACAAGGGGGGTTAGTCTTCAAACTCACTAACAAGAGGGGGTTAGTCTCCAAAATCACTAACAAGAGGGGGTTAGTCTTCAAAATCACTACAAGAGGGGGTTGTCTTCAAAATCATAACAAGAGGGGTTAGTCTCCAAACTCACTAACAAGAGGGGGTTAGTCTTCAAACCACTAAAAGGGGGGGTTAGTCTTCAAACTCACTAAAAGAGGGGTTAGTCTTCAAAACTCACTAACAGAGAGGGTTAGTCTTCAAACTCACTAACAAGAGGGGGATTAGGTCTTCAAACCTATACTAACAAGAGGGGGTTAGTCTCACTAGCAATGCAGGTTAGTAGCTTAAAACTTAAAGCCGATTTATGGTCAATCTGATATCTGCAGTGGCCATGCAGCATTTACCAATGCGGCCTCCGCAGAAGTCAGAGCATTCATACTTCTTGCACTTCGGGGAGCTGTCATACGCATCCAATAAATTGGTCGGCACCACTTATAAGGCACCACTCGTAGTGATTCAGGGCTAATCTCAATAGCCAGCCAGCTAATTACGAGCAATTGGCAAAACAAAAAGACAAGTGCTTGACATAGGAGTACAGCCAAGATTGCATGACGTAAAAAGACAGCACCATTTTCCCACCTGCATCTCCGCTTCAACCCTTAATAAAAAAAAAAGTGCTTTATGAGTTTGTCCCGCAACTGGCTCCACTTCTTGTGGCAAGCTTCCGCTTCCATAGATGAGGTAAAGAGGTCAATAGAATTAGACCAAAACAATGGAAATGCCATGGAAACGTTTTGGGGAATGATCTCATGAAGGAAAGATCCGGAATCTCCTCTTTGACCGTCAGCAAAATTAGCCTACATTTAGGCTATGTGTATTTTACACTATGCTGAGGTAAAAATCWATACTTGTATTGATGTCAACCCCAATACATGTTTGTCATCATCACCAATCAGCTGCATTACAGTTGAAAACGACTTTGACTACCACCACTGATTTATGTATGCTAGCTATGCTACCAGCTTATACGGACAGCAGTTAGCATTTAGCTGTCACTTCTTCTAAATCTGAAAAGGGACAACTTTTAAACGTTATGCAGTGAAAACATCCAAATATATCCAAATCAGACTTTAGGGACTGTCACAATACCTTTTTACCACATCTATCCCCATTACCTCCCCAACYTCTTTCCAGGAGTTCAAACTCATTTTCGCATCCCTACATGAGGTATCATCAAGATGTTGATATTTGCAAACTTGTTCTGATAGCCTTTCATCAAGGTTCTCCATGTTTGTTGTGAAGGAAGTTGTCAAATAAGTCAGTTGGTGTTTATACAGGATGTACATCCCCCACCTACCATTAACCAATTATGTCAGTGCAGAGCTATATGGTGCTATGCAGAGCCCTTTGCATTGTAACAAAATTTGGGAGGCGCACAGCATTTCAGTAAGGAGCTTGATTTGGCCTCCGAAGGCTCCGCAATTGCATCACATCCTTCGTATGGATCCTCGGCACTACATTGCCGGATCAAGCATAAATCACGTTTACCAACAAGACAGGTCAGTCTCCAAACTCACCAACAAGACATGATTAGTCTTCAACTCACGCAACAAGCAGAGTTAGTCTCAAACTCACTCAACCAGACAGATTAGTCTCCAAACTCACTAAGCAAGACGGTTAGTCTCCAAACTCACAACAAGACAGGGTTTAGTCTTCAACCTCACAACAAGGGTTAGTCTCAAACTCACTCAACCAAGACAGGTTTAGTCTTCAAGCTCACTAACACGAGGGGTTAGTCTTCAAACTCACTAAACGAGTGGGGTTAGTCTCCAAACTCACTAACACGAGGGGTTAGTCTTTAAATCATGAACAAGACATGTTTAGTCTCGCAAACTCAGCTAACACGAGGGGTTAGTCTTTAAACTCACTAACAAGAGGGGGTTAGTCTTCAAACTCAACTAACACGAGGGGTTTTAGGTCTTTAAACTTCACTAACAAGAGGGGGTTAGTCTCCAAAACCTCACTAACAAGAGGGGGTTCAGTCTTCAAAACTCACTAAAAAGAGGGGGTTAGTCTCCAAACTCACTACACCCGAAGGGGTTAGTCTAAACTCACTAACAAGAGGGGGTTAGTCTCCAAACCCACTAACAGAGGGGGTTAGTCTCCAAAACTCACTAACAAGGAGGGGGTTAGTCTCCAAACCCACTAACAGAGGGGGTTATCGTCTTTCAAACTCACTAACAAGAGGGGGTTAGTCTTCAAACTCACTAACAAGAGGGGGTTAGTCTTCAAACGCACTAACAAGAGGGGGTTTAGTCCTTCAAAATCACTAACAAGAGGGGGTTAGTCTTCAACTCACTAACAAGAGGGGGTTAGTCTTCAAACATCACTAACCAAGAGGGGGTTAGTCTTCAAACTCACTAACAAGAGGGGGTTAGTCTTCAAACTCACTAACAAGAGGGGTTAGTCTTAAAATCACTAACAAGAGGGGGTTAGTCCTTCAAACTCACTAACAAGAAGGGGGTTAGTCTTAAAATCACTCAAAAGAGGGGGTTAGTCTTTAAAACCCTCACTAAAACGAGGGGGTTAGTAATCAAAATCACTAACAAGAGGGGGTTTAGTATTCAAAATCACTAAACAAGAGGGGGGGTTAGTCTTTAAACTCACTAAAACGAGGGGGTTAGTATTCAAAATCACTAAACAAGGAGGGGGTTAGTCTCAAAACTCACTAACAAGAGGGGGTTAGTCTTCAAAATCACTAACAAGAGGGGGGTTAGTCTTCAAACTCACTAACAAGAGGGGGTTAGTCTTCAAACTCACTAACAAGAGGGGGTTAGTCTTCACAAACTCACTAACAAGAGGGGTTAGTCTTCAAACTCACTTAACAAGAGGGGGGTTAGTCCTTCAAACCTCAACTAACAAGAAGGGGATTAGTCTTTCAAACGCTATACTAACAAAGAGGGGGTTGAGTCTACTAGCAAATGCAGGTTAGTAGCTTAAAAACTTTAAAGCCGATTTATGGTCAATCTGATATCTGCAGTGGCCATGCAGCATTTACCAATGCGGCCTCCGCAGAAGTCAGAGCATTCATACTTCTTGCACTTATTCGGGGAGTGTCATACGCATCCAATAAATTGGTCGGCACCACTTATAAGGCACCACTCGTAGTGATTCAGGGCTAATCTCAATAGCGCAGCCAAGCTAATTACGAGCAATTGGCAAAACAAAAAGACAAGTGCTTGACATAGGAGTACAGCCAAGATTGCATGACGTAAAAGACAGCACATTTTCCCACCTGCATCTCCGCTTCAACCCTTAATAAAAAAAAAAGTGCTTTATGAGTTTGTCCCGCCACACTGGCTCCACTTCTTTGGGCAAGCTTCCCGCTTCCATAGATGAGGTAAAGAGGTCAATAGAATTAGACCAAAACAATGGAAATGCCATGGAAACGTTTTGGGGAATGATCTTCATGAAGGAAAGATCCGGAATCTCCTCTTTGACCGTCAGCAAAATTAGCCTACATTTAGGCTATGTGTATTTTACACTATGCTGAGGTAAAAAATCAATACTTGTATTGATGTCAACCCGCAATACATGTTTGTCATCATCACCAATCAGCTGGCATTACAGTTGAAAAACGACTTTGACTACCACACTGATTTATGTATGCTAGCTATGCTACCAGCTTATACGGACAGCAGTTAGCATTTAGCTGTCACTTCTTCTAAATCTGAAAAGGGACAACTTTTAAACGTTATGCAGTGAAAACATCCAAAATATATCCAAATCAGACTTTAGGGACTGTCCACAATACTTTTACCACATCTATCCCCATTACCTCCCAACCTCTTTCCAGGAGTTCAAACTCATTTTCGCATCCCTACATGAGGTATCATCAAGATGTTGATATTTGCAAACTTGTTCTGATAGCCTTTCATCAAGGTTCTCCATGTTTTGTTGTGAAGGAAGTTGTCAAATAAGTCAGTTGGTGTTTATACAGGATGTACATCCCCACCTACCATTAACAAATTATGTCAGTGCAGAGCTATATGGTGCTATGCAGAGCCTTTTGCATTGTAACAAAATTTGGGAGGCGCACAGCATTTCAGTAAGGAGCTTGATTTGGCCTCCGAAGGCTCCGCAATTGCATCACATCCTTCGTATGGATCCTCGGCACTACATTGCCGGATCAAGCATAAATCACGTTTACCGACACAGACAGGTCAGTCTCCAAACTCACCAACAAGAACAGGGCAGTCTCCAAACTCACCAACAAGACAGATTAGTCTACAAACTCACCAACAAGACAGATTAGTCTACAAACTCACCAACAAACAGATTAGTCTCCAAACTCACCAACAAGACAGGTTAGTCTCCAAACTACCAACAAGACAGGTTAGTCTTCAACCTCACCAACAAGACAGAGTAGTCTCCCAAACTCACCAACAAGACAGGTTAGTCTTCAAGCTCACCAACAACACAGATTAGTCTTCAAACCCCAACAACAAGACAGAATTGTCTTCAAACTCCACCAACAAGACAGGTTGGTCTTCGATTTTCACCAACAAGACATGCACCATCAAGTATATAAGAAACACCAAACCTCTAACCTCTTCCTCTCCACGTGTCTCCGTCCATCAAGCTGCTAGTGGAAGACCCCATCGTGGTGAACCCTGGCCAGACGGTGTCCCTGGTATGTATCACTACGGGTGGGGAGCCAAACCAACGCTGAGCTGGGTCAGCAGCTCCGGACAGCCTGCCTGAGGAAAAGTGTGGTAAAGGGTGGAACACTCACCCTGCCGGCCATCACCTCAGACGAGGCTGGGTGTATACAGCTGTCTGGCCACTAACAACGTGGGCAACCCAGCCAAGAAGTCTACCACGATAGTGGTCAGAGGGTGAGAGAGAGAGAGAGGGAGGGAGGGAGGGAGGGAGGGAGGGAGGGAGGGAGGGAGGGAGGGAGGGAGGGAGGGAGGGAGGGAGGGAGGATCAGGGGCTGGGTGTTGGTGGTAGGTCTAACATATAAATATAAAGTATAATCCTTAGAACATCACGGTCGGCCATGTCAAGAGGTTCCAACGTCTTGGTGTAATGACATGGACTGTGATGGACTGACAGATGCAAGGTCAGACATTTGAGTCCCACTCAGGCTACTCATGGGCTATATCTGTTGTTTTTTTGGGTGGGGGCAACTTTTTATTCAGTTTTGTCATTTTTCTTTTTCAGAGAGGGGGTTACAGGTACAAAACAAAACAATCGAATAAATGCATACAAAGATATACCAAACCCATTCCCCCCCAAATAATAACTGTATCTACTGGTTAAATGGGAGAAAGTGTGGTGGATGCCATCTAAGAGCCAACATCTTTTTTTTGCGGCAGTGCTGCCAGAAGTAATCTTCTCTGATTGATTGAGATTCAAGGAGCTTTCATCGTTAAGTAACATAATAGATGGAAAGCATTGCATATTTAAATTCATGCACCTCTAAATTAATTTTGTAACTTTTCTTATCAGATTTTCACCATTCAAATGACAGGAATGGTTACTACAGTATGTTAGCATAATGTTACAACGATTGACAGATCTCATTGTGGATGTTACCTTAGAATATTGATCCTACAACATACAGCGCCAGCTGGCGACACATAAAGACTATATCCTCACAGCACATACAGGGGCGAAGCCCAAAGAATGGGGATGCATGTGAAACCACTCATTAAAGAGACTTATTAACAGGCCAATTAGAGTCATTAAGCCAAGGCAGTCTAGCTGAAGGCACTGCAGGCTGTTTGGCTATCAACTGGGATAAGGACTTAGTGTCCAAGGCTCTTCCCCTCGTGGTAATTAACCCATGGAACAGTCAATAATTGTAGACTTGCCTTTGGGAGCAGCCAATGGGATGAAGCCTTAGTTTTCAAGGCTCTTCCCCTCAAGGTAATTGACACATGGAGCAGCCAATAGTTAACTTGTCTTTGGAGGAGCCATCGGTGTTCGTATAGCAGTTTGATTTATACAAAAGGAGTCTCTAATGTTGTGGTGAATTGGTATAATATTGAGTGGAAGACTGTGCTGCCTATTAAATATGAGGTCCCAGAAACTGGGAAGGCAGCAGTGAAGTAGGACAAACCTTAGCACAGTGCATTTGGACATGCTGAATATGACAGCTGGTTAGGATAGTGGTGGTGTGTGTGCGTGTGCATGTGTGTATGTGTGTGCACGCATTTGTCTGTTTGTGTGTGTGCATATGTGTGTGTGCGTGTGAACAGATATGACACAATATGTGTGTTAGTTTATGTTTTATGTATTTGTGTGTGTATGTGTGTGTATGTGTGTGTGTGTGTGCGTATGTTTGTGTGAGGTTGTTGATCACACCCCTAGTCCTTGAGAAGCCCTCTCATGCGGGTGATGCCAAAGGGGCTGTCTGTTTTTCACAGATCTGTCCTCAGCAGATGGTGGCGTTTCTGCCCATGCTGTCCCACCAGCCGGACTGGCTCACCCCCCCCCCTACAGTGCTTTGTGTTGTGTGTGGTGTGGTGGTGTGTGTGGTGGTGTGTGTGTGTGTGTGTGTGTGTGTGTGTGTGTGTGTGTGTGTGTGTGTGTGTGTGTGTGTGTGTGTGGTGTGTGTGTTGTGTGTGTGTGTGTGTGTGTTGTGTGTGTGTGTGTGTGTGTGTTGTGTGTGGTGTGTGGGTGTGGTGGTGTGTGTGGGTGTGTTTAGTTTGCCCCCTGCAACGGCTCAGCATGCTGTTGGCTGCACCACAGCTCTACTGCCATGACCCTTTAATGCATTAACAGAACGAGACACGTCTCCAAGTGCAGAGCCCAGATCTCAGGACTATGTTTGGCAACAAAAGGACACTTTAGTGACACAATGACCTGGACAATGGATGAGAGCTGTTCTCCAATGGATGAGAGCTGTTCTCGGCCTCTGTCAACACAAGGTCTATTCGTTAGAGAATGTGTTCGCTGCAAGGTACATGTGTGTGTGTGTGCGTGAACGTTGCATCCCTGTGCGTTTCATCCTTGTGCATTTTTAAAGCGGTTTGATTTGCGGGTGTGTGATGTGGGGAAGTGACTGGTGCTGGAGGTATCAAACATTCAGAATCAAACAATGTTCTGATGTTCTGATGTTCTGATGTTCTGATGTTCTGTCGTCGTCTCGTCGTTTTGTCGTCTCGTTGCTTCGCCTGACAATTCCTCCAGGACTTTCTTCTTTCCAGACAACTCCAAAGGATACATCAGACATTCCAGTCAGTGAACACACACACACACACACATGCATAGGCACAACCTCCCCCCAAACACACTCACACTCACCCAGGCCCTACACACTCTGTAAAGGCTGTTCTGTGTTATTAATAACACTGATATTAATAACACAGAACACCTGCAATGGGTTTCATCGTGGGCCTCCCTCCCGCTGATGTTATGTAGACAGTTTGTTAAGAAAAACAACCCCCTCATGACGTGACGTGTAACAAACTGGCTTTTAGCGTGTAAATCAACATGTGAATGACCCTTATCAAATGTGCTCTGGAATAAATTGTTGTCCTGAGACGCATATATTTCCATTTATAAATGACAAATATAATGGTCCGGATGGACGTGACCTGGCAGACAGACTGCAGAGTTGGGCAGCGGAGTGCATGTGTGTGTCCTGCTGGCCGCTGACTGAACTTGTCAATTAACCCAGAGGTCAACCACAAAGTCATTCACAGTATCAATGGCATGTCACTCGTCTCCATTCATACATTGGCATGTGTCACTGTGTGTGTGAGTGTGTGTGAGCATTAACGTGTGGAGGCAGGGTGTGCATGGGTGTGTGATGATAATCAGAAAGGGGTGTGTGGTGGGGGTCCGGGGTTGGACGGTGGGTGTGTGTGTGCCGGAGGTCTGTTTGGCTGGGGACTGGTACTAATGTCTTTGTCCCCTGTATGTTTTTACCATTTCTAACGTCACTGAGAGGAGGTAGGTAGCAGGTAGACTAGAGGAGAAGAGGTAGGTAGCAGGTAGACTAGAGGAGAGGAGGTAGGTAGCAGGTATACTAGAGGAGAGGAGGTAGGTATCAGGTAGTATCGAGGTTATAAGCTAGAGGAGAGGAGGTAGGTATCAGGTATACTAGAGGAGAGGAGGTCAGGTATCAGGTATACTAGAGGAGAGGAGGTAATGGTATAGAATTAAGGTAGACCTATGAGGAGAGGAAGGTAGGTAGCAGGTAGACTAGAGAGAAGAGGAGGTAGTAGCAGGTAGACTGAGGAGAGGAGGTGGTAGCAGGTAACTAGAGGAGAGGAGGTAGGTATCAGGTAGACTAGAGGAGAGGAGGTAGTAGCAGGTAAAACTATGAGGAGGAGTAGGTACAGGTAGACTAGAGGAGAGGAGGTAGGTATCAGGTAGACTAGAGGAGAGGAGGTATCAGGTAGACTAGAGGGAGAGGAGGTAGGTAGCAGGTAGACTAGAGGAAGAGAGGTAGGTATCAGGTAGACTAGAAGGAGGAGGTAAGTACAGGTTAGACTAGAGGAGAGGAGGTATCAGGTAGACTAGAGGAGAGGAGGTAGGTAGGCAAGGTAGACTAGAGGAGAGGGGGTAGGTAGCAGGTAGAGACTAGAGGGAGGAGGTAGGACGGGTAGGACAAGAGGAGAGGAGAGGAGGTAGGTACACGGTAGACTAGAGGAGAGGAGGTAGGTAGAGTCCTAGAGGAGAGGAGTAGGGGTAGGTAGCGAGCAGGTAGAAAGTAGAGGAGGAGGAGTAGGTAGCAGGTAAGAAAACTAGAGGAGAGGAGGTAGGGGGTAGGCTAGGTAGCAGCTAGAGAGGTAGGTAGCGGTAGA
>NW_019942552.1:492958-511269 GCF_002910315.2 Salvelinus sp. IW2-2015 | reverse complement strand
CCTCCAATGTAACCACTGGTCTGTAACTCCATGTTAACCACTGGTTGTACCTCCATGTTAACCACTGGTCTGTAACCTCCATGTTACATACATTGTCCTGGTACTGGTCCTGGTACTGGTCCTGGTTCTGGTACTGGTCCTGGTACTGGTCCTGGTGCTGGTCCTGGTGCTGGTCTGGTGCTGGTTCTGGAACTGGTCCTGGTACTGGTTCTGGAACTGGTCCTGGTGCTGGTCCTGGTTCTGGAACTGGTACTGGTTCTGGAACTGGTCCTGGTACTGGTCCTGGTACTGGTCCTGGTGCTGGTTCTGGTACTTGTGCTGGTACTGGTGCTGGTACTGGTACTTGTCCTGGAACTGGTCCTGGTACTGGTACTTGTCCTGGTACTGGTCCTGGTACTGGTTCTGGTACCGGTCCTGGTCCTGGTACTTGTCCTGGTACCTGTCCTAGTACTGGTCCTGATTCTTGTCCTGGTACCTGTCCTGGTACCTGTCCTAGTACTGGTTCTGGTACTGGTCCTGGTACTATGCTGTGTCAGTTTGTCTAATTGCCCCAAAGTGCCTTGTAAGGAAGAGGAATGTGTGTAGAGTTTTGGGGGAGAGTGGGTTTGGTGGACAACATGCTTTTTAGACGGTATGCAGTCCTCACAGTGTTGAACTTGACTTGAGTGTCAGGGTATTCACAACAGACAGTTAACTAGAGTAGAGTGGATTGTTACATTCTTAATCCAATTTTTGTACACTGACACTTGTGTGACACACACACATATCACACACACTCATGCATGCACATGCATCTGATTGGGTTATGATTGGATGAATCCCCTAGGATACAGTCTGATCTGAATGCTGTAGTAGATCAACTCAACAGAGACGACACAAAACAGCCTATCATACTATTAAGGTACACCGGTAGTAACCACAACAACTCTTAACCATTTAATTCACCGATTCCCCATACAATACCTACCCACGGTATATCTATGTGCTTTTATGTACAATTGGGACTAATCTGTACTCCATGAACACTGGTTCAATTGGTTGTATAACTGTTTCCAACTTTATATATATACAGTACCAGTCAAAAGTTTGGACACACCTACTCATTCAATGGTTTTTCTTTATTTTTACTATTTTCTACATTGTAGAATAATAGTGAAGACATCAACACTATTAAATAAAACATATGGAATCATGTAGTAACCAAAAAAGTGTTAAACAAATCAAAATATATTTTATATTGAGATTCCTCAAAGTAGCTACCCTTTGTCTTGATGACAGCTTTGCATACTCCTATCATTCTCTCAACCAGCTTCATGAGGTAGTCACCTGGAATGCATTTCAATTAACAGGTGTGCCTTGTTAAAAGTTAATTTGTGGAATTTCTTTCCTTCTTAATGCATTTGAGCCAATCAGTTGTGTTGTGACAAGGTAGGGGTGGTATACAGAAGATAGCCCTATTTGGTAAAAGGCCAAGTCCATATAATGGCAAGAACAGCTAAAATAAGAAAAGAGAAATGACAGTCCATAACTTTAAGACATGAAGGTCAGTCAATCCAGAAAATTTGCAGTCGCACAACCATCAAGCGCTATGATGAAACTGGTTCTCATGAGGACCGCCACAGGAAAGGAAGACCCAGAGTTACCTCTGCTTCAGAGCATACGTTCATTAGTTATCAGCCTCAGAAATTGCAGGCCAAATAAATGCTTCACAGAGTTCAAGTAACAGACACATCTCAATATCAACTGTAAATAGGAGATTGTGTGAATCAGGCCTTCATGGTTGAATTGCTGCAAAGAAACCACTACTAAAGGACACCAATAACAAGAAGAGACTTGCTTGAGCCAAGAAACACAAGCAATGGACATTAGACCGGTGGAAATCTGTCCACATTTTAGGTTCCAACAGCCATGTCTTTGTGAGACGCGGAGTAGGTGAACGGATGATCTCTGCATGTGTGGTTCCCACCGTGAAGCATGGAGGAGGAGGTGTGATGGTGTGGGGGTGCTTTGATGGTGACACTGTCTGTGATTTATTTAGAATTCAAGGCACACTTAACCAGCATGGCTACCACATCTGGTTTGCACTTAGTGGGACTATCATTTGTTTTTCAAGAGGACAGTGACCCAACAAACCTCCAGGCTGTGTAAGGGCTATTTGACCAAGAAGGAGAGTGATGGAGTGCTGCATCAGATGACCTGGCCTCCACAATCACCTGACCTTCACCCAATTGAGATGGTTTGGGGTGAGTTGGACCGCAGAGTGAAGGAAAAGCAGTCAAAAGCATATTATTCTCGGTTAAGCTGGTTGAGAGAATGCCAAGAGTTTGCAAATGTGTCATCAAGGCAAATGGTGGCTACTTTGAAGAATCTAAAACATAAAAMATTTGTTTAAAGATTTGTTTAACACTTTTTTGGTTACTACATGATTCAATATGTGTTCTTTCATAGTTTTGATGTCTTCACTATTATCCTACAATGTAGAAAATAGTTTAAAATAAAGAAAAACCTTTGAATGAGTAGGTCTGTCCAAACTATTGTCTGGTACTGTATACGTCTAATGTTATTACTCGATTGTATTCTATTACTACTCAGGAACATTGGATTTCCAACATGATGACATGATTACATAGTAGGGTGTTGTATTGAGAGCGTACAGACGGAGGAGGGATGTGCATTGTCCTTAATACCTGATGTTTGAATAGTGAAGGTCACTGTTGACCCATACTGTGTTGTAATTCATTACCACTGTTTCCATATTAACAGACACATATTGAGTTACATACGCCACTCATTTTGAACGATATTGTCCAGTTTTGAACAACGTGTCAATGGTGTGCGTACTGGGAGCGGAGTCAGGTGCAGGAGAGCAGAGAGTTGTGAACAGGCGCACACTTTATTGAGGCAGGAGAAACCAACAGACGGACGCCACTGTGTCGAAACCTCCAGCCAATGCAAAAGTGCAAACGCGCAAACAGTCACAATAATATTGTATAAACACAAGAACATACCTCGTGAAATAAAACACGGAATAAACACATACCAGTAAAGCGCGTCAACATAGACACGTAACACGAAACAATCTCACACAAAGACATGAGGGGAAACAAAGGAATACATACATGTAGTGTGATTGGGGAATGAAAACCAGGTGTGCAGGGAACAAGACAAAACAATGAGATAAATGAAAAATGGAGCAAGCGATGGCTAGAAAGGCCGGTGAAGTCGACCACCGAACGCCGCCCGAACAAGAACAGGGGCGATCTGGCGGAAGTCGTGACACAACGTTATACTTTTTTGTATAATATGTTAATAAATAAGTCTCATTTACACCTACTTCTTCATGTAAAGGTAAAAAAGCAAACTAAGGTAATAATAATGTTATTATTATATTTTATACTTGCTACAGATCAAATTGAAATTAAAGTTTATTTGTCATATACCAGGATACAGCGGGGTGTAAACGGTGCAATGAAATTCTACTTTTACATCTCAAACAGCACAGTGAATAAAACAAACAGTCCAATATCAAAAATCAAAGAAAACAGTCCTAATCTGCTCTGGAGAGAAAGCCATGACAAGAACCAAAATGTATGAAGGATAAATGATTATTGATCTAAACCTACAGGAACTTACCCTGACATAAATCCAACTTTGTCTGAGATGTGTCAGGAACAATCTGACATTGGTTTGAAACGTACACTCTGGTTTCTTAGTGTGTAGGTGTGTGTCACTCTCTTCCCTCTGTGCTCCCTCCCTCCCTCCCTCCCTCCCTCCCTCCCTCCCTCCCCTTGCGTCTGTTAGACTTCAGCATCGCAATGTTTTGCACATTACATTTCTGTGTTTGAATCTGACATGCAGGTTTTGTTTTCATTTTCCTTTTTCGCCAACTGAATATGATAATGTCGCCAGGGAATTGCTAGATGAAAAGATTTCTGTGGAACTGTCATTTCTTTTTTGCGCAGACGAGATGAACTGTACAAACAGCAGCATTGGGAAACATTGCACAATGGATTATAATGAAATCAGCCCTCTCTTCTTTTCTCTCTGAAAGAGCTGGGTTTGCTAACGGTGTTGGAAACTAAACTAAGATTAGCAATAAAAGATCTTTCCATTAAAATAAAAAAGTAGCTTTTCTGCTTTCTCCGTGCGTGCATGTATGTGAGTGCGTGCATGTATGTGAGTGTGTGTGCATGTATGTGAGTGGTGTGCATGAATGTGAGTGTGTGCATGTATGTGAGTGTGTGCATGTATGTGATGTGTGGTGCATGTAAGTGTGAGTGTGTGCATGTATGTGAGTGTGTTGCAATGTTGATGTTGTGAGTGTGTTCATGTATGTGAAGTGTGTGATGTATGTGAGTGTGTGATGTAATGTAGTTGTGTGCATGTATGTGAAAGTGTTGTGCATGTATGTGAGTGTGTGTGCAGATGTATGTGAGTGTGTGCATGTATGTGGCAGTGTGAGTGGTCATGTATGTGGTGTTGTGCATGTATGTGAGTGTGTGAGTGTGTGCATGTATGTGAGTGTGTGCATGTATGTGAGTGTGTGCATGTATGTGAGTGTGTGCATGTATGTGAGTGTGTGCATGTATGTGCGTGTGTACATGTATGTGCGTGTGTACATGTGTTTGTATGTAAAATGACTCCAATCAGTGAATGCAACACCTGTGTGATTGGATGAAACACATATCAGACAGACTGTGATTGGATGAAACACATATCAGACAGACTGTGATTGGATAAAGTGAATCTCAGACAAACATATTTCAATCTGATCAGCTAGCAGAGAGTTTGCTACTCTACAATTTGACGTACCATTCAAAATCAATTTCCAAAGCATTTACAGCTCCCCTTTAAATTGTTTTGCGCTGACGCCTTACTGCCTCTAACCTCTTAGCTGGTGTGTTTGTTGTCTCAAACTTGTGGAAAAGCAAATATACATTTCCCTTCTCAACAAATGGACAGCATAACTATTTTATCTGTTATTGTTCTGCAAATAGCAGAAAAACATATTTAAGTGTTTGTTCTGTCTACAGGGCCAAGTAAAGGGCCATTTGGAATCAACCCTGTGGTTGACACAGAAACCCACACAGACCCTGAAACTCTCTTACTTGTTGTGGTGTGTCTGTGTGCGTTCTCCCTGCAGCGATGAAGAAGGGCCGTTTCTGGATCACCCCTGACCCCTACCACAACGACGACAACATCCAGATCGGCCGTGAGGTCAAGATATCCTGCCAGGTATGCACACACACACACACACACAAAACACACCATCCCCTTTTCACACACATACTCAACTCGCCACTCCTTCCAGGTGGAGGCCACGCCCCCTGAGGAGCTGACGTTTGGTTGGCTGAAGAATGGGCGCGCCTTGCGGAGCTCTGAGCGAATGGTGATCACCCAGACGGATCCTGACACCTCCCCTGGCACCACCAACCTGGACATCATCGACCTGAAGTTCACTGACTTTGGCACCTACACCTGTGTGGCTGCGCTGAAGGGAGGGGGCATACCTGAGATCAGCATAGACGTCAACATCTCCTCCACTACTGGTGAGTCTCACACCGCCATGTCAGAGCAGGAGATTGACCTATACACTTCCCCACACTTAGTGATCACACACACCCCCCCAGCATCATACCACTGTGGCGGATAGAGACGTCCGTAAGGCTACACTGTGTATACATCCCAAATGGCACCCTCTTCCCTATATAGTACACTACTTTTGACTAGAACCCTATTGGCACTGGTCAAAAGTATTGCACTATACAGGGAATAGGGTGCCATTTGGGATGTACAGTTAGTCACACACAGCAGTCATACAGTATATACATCATCAAGACTGTAGCAACACACACACGGCAGTCATACAGTATATACATCATCAAGACTGTAGCAACACACACACAGCAGTCATATAGTATATACATCATCAAGACTGTAGCAACACACACACAGTAATAGAAATGTTCACTTGTGCTAAAATATACACACTGGAGAAATACACTTTCATAATTCCTCTATTTCACAAAAACATATCATGCTCACCTATTGAATTTGCGCCTATTCAGGTGTTGTTTCCACAATGTGGCCCCAAACTAATCTGAATGTAACATCCAATCCTATTGCCTGATATCCAAACTAAATGAATCGGTTTCATCCCAAAAAGCACCATATGCCCTATATAGTGCACTACTTTTGACCCGGACTCTGGTCAGAAGTAGTGGACTAAATATGGGACACTGCCATACTCCAAAACGAAATCCATTCCCTCGCTTCATCTAACTGGCTGCTGCTACTACCATTTGTTTGACTTCCTTGACATTCATTGTACATACACTTGAAGTCAGAAGTTTACATACACCTTAGCCAAATACATTTAAACTCAGTTTTTCACAATTCCTGACATTTAATCCTAGTAAAAATGCAGTCTTAGGTCAGTTGGGATCACCACTTTATTTTAAGAATGTGAAATGTCAGAATAATAGTAGAGAGAATGATTTATTTCAGCTTTTATTTCTTTCATCACATTCCCAGTGGGTCAGAAGTTTACATACACTTAATTAGTATTTGGTAGCACTGCCTTTAAATTGTTTAACTTGGGTCAAACGTTTCAGGTAGCATTCCACAAGCTTCTCACAGTAAGTTGGGTGAATGTCTCTCCCCTGACAAGTGTTTAAACTGAGTCAGTTTGTGACCTCCTTGCTCACACAATCATTTTTCAGTTCTGCCACAAATTTCTATGGGATTGAGGGCAGGGCTTTTGTGACCACTCCAATACTTGACTTTGTTGTCTTAAGCCATTTTCCCACACATTTGGAGTATGATTGGGGTCATTTGTCATTTGGAAGACCCATTTGCGACCAAGCTTTAAATTCCTGACTGATGTCTTGAGATGTTGCTTCAAATATTCCACATAACTTTCCTACCTCATGATGCATTCTACTTTGTGAAGTGCACCGTCCTCCTGCAGCACAAAGCACCCCACAACATGATGCTGCCCACCTCTGCTTTGCGGTTGGGATGGTTCTTCGCTTGCAAGCCTCCCCTTTCCTCCAAACATAATTATGGTCATTATGGCCAAACAGTCTATTTTTGTTTCATCAGACCAGAGGACATTTCTTCAAAAGTACGATCTTTGTCCCATGTGCAGTTGCAAACCAGTCTGGCATTTTGATGGCGTTTTGGAGCAGTGGATTCTTTCTTGCTGAGAGCGGCCTTTAGTTATGTCGATATAGGACTCGTTTACTGTGGCTATAGATACTTTTGTACCCGTTTCGTCCAGCATCTTCACAAGTCTTTGCTGTTGTTCTGGATTGATTTGCACTTTTCGCACAAAGTATGTACATCTCTAGGAGACAGAATGTGTCTCCTTCCTTCCTGACCGTATGATGGTTGCATGATCCATGGAGTTTATACTTGCGTACTATTGTTTGTACAGATGAACGTGGTACCTTCAGGCATTTGGAAATTGCTCCCAAGGATGAACCAGATTGTGGAGGTCTACAATTTTCTTCTGATGTCTTGGCTGATTTCTTTAGATTTTCCCATTGATGTCAGCAAAAACTCAGTGCGAGTTTGAAGTAGGCTTGAAATGCATCCACAGGTACACTCCAATTGACTCAAATTATGTCATAGGCTATCAGAAGCTTCTAAAGCGTAACTTCATCCAATGGAATTGTGATACAGTGAATATAAGTGATATATGTCTGTTAACAATTGTTGGAAATACTTGAGTCATGAACAAAGTAGATATCCTACTGACTTGCCAAAACTTAGTTTGTTACAAGAAATTGTGTGAAATGTGTTTAAAACTTCCAACTTCAACTGTACATCATCGTGTTGTCTGGTAGATTTAATCTGGATTTTCGTTGATTAGAAGTGAATAGTGGCCTCATTATAAATAAACTGGGATGTGCATTACTTAGGAAATGGTGGAAGTTTGATTGTTAGTGTTAGTAAAATAAGACAAGATAAATATGGGTTAGAGAGGATAAGAGAGGTGTGGGTTAGAGAGGAGAGAGAGGTATGGGTTAGAGAGGAGAGAGAGTATGGTAGGGTTAGAGAGGAGAAGAGAGGTAGGGTTAGAGAGGAGAAGAGAGGTATGGTTAGAGAGGAGAGAGAGGTGTGGGTTGAGAGGAGAGAGTGGGTAAGAGGAGAAGAGAGGATGGGTTAGAGAGGAGAGAGATGGTTGGATAAGAGAGGAGAGGTATGGTTAGAAGGAAGAGAGAGGTATGGGTTAGAGAGGAAGAAGAAGGTATGGGTTAGAGAGTAGAAGAGAGGTATTAGGTTAGAGGGAGAAGAGAGGATGGTTCATAGAAGAAGAAGAGAGGTAAGGATAGACGAAAAAGAGAGGTATGGTTAGAAAGCAGAAGAGAGATATGGGTTATAGGGAGAAAGAGATTGGGTTTGAGAGGAGAGGAAATAGAGAGGTACGGTTAGATAGGAGAAGAGGTATGGTTAGAAGAGAGAAGATTATGGGTTAGAAGGAGAAGAGGTATGAGATTAGAAGTATTGGTTTAGCAGGAGAAGAGAGGTCAATGGATAGAGGGTAAAAGAGAGGTATGGTTGGAGAGAGAAGAGAGGAGATGTATGGGTTAGAAGGAGAACAGAGGTTAAGGGTTAGAGAAAGAAAAGAGTATGGTTAGAGAGGAGAAGAGTTATGGTGTAGAGAGGAAGAGAGTGTATGGGTTATAGAGAGAGAGAAGAGTATGAGTTAGAAGAGGTAGGGTTATAGAGAGAAGAGAGGTATGGGATAGAGAGGAAAAGAAGGTATGGGTTGGAGAAAGAAAAGAGATATGGTTAGAGGGAAACAGAGTATGGTTACGAGAGTTAGAAGAGAGGTATGGGTTAGAGAGAGAAGAGACGTCTGGTTAGAGAGTGATGAAGAGTGTGGGTGAGAGGGAGAATGAGGTATGGGTTATAGAGGAGAAGAGAGTATGGCTTAGGGAGAAGAGAGGTATGGGTTAGAGAGGGAAGATGTGTGGTTGAGGGAAGAGAAGTGAGGTATGGTTATAGGAGAAAAGTATGTTAGGAGGAAGAGAGGGTATGGTTAGGGAGGAGAAGAGAGGTATGGGTTAGGGAGGAAAAGAGGGTATGGGTTAGAGAGGAGAAGATGTGTGGGTTGAGGAAGAATGATTATGTTATAGAGGAGAAGATAGGTATGGTATAGGAGTAGAAGAGAGGTGGGTATTGGAGAGAAGAGAGGTATGGTTGAAGAGGAGAAGATGTGTGGGTTGGAAGAGAATGAGTTTATGGGTTATAGAGGAGAAGAGAGTTAGGGTTAGAGGAAACAGAGAGATGGGTTAGAAGAGAAGAGAAGAGATTGGTTAGACGGGAGAATAGAGGTTTGGTTAGGAGGAGAGAAGAGTGTGAGGGTAGAGAGGAGAAGATAGTTTGGTTAGAGAGGAGGAAGATAGTATGGGTAGAGCGGAGAAGAGAGGTATGGTTAGAGGGGAAAAGAGTATGGTTAGGGAGGGAATAGAGGTACGGGTTAGAGAGGAGAAGAGAGGTATGGGTTAGGGAGGAAAGAGAGGTACGGGTTAGAGAGGAGAAGAGAGGTATGGGTCAGGCGGAGAAGAGAGATATTGGATAGAGGGAGAAGAGAGGTAGGGTCAAGCGGAGAAAGAGATATGGTTTAGAGCGGAGAAGAGAGATATGGGTTATAGAGAAGAGAAGAGAGGTATGGGTTAGGGGGAGAAGCGAGGTAGGGTAAGAGAAGGTGTGGTTATAGAGAGAGAAGATGGGTTGAAGAGAGAGTTATGGTTTGGAGGAGAAGAGAGGTATGGGTTAGAGAGGGAAGAGAGGTATTGGTTAGAGGGAGAATAGAGGTTTGGTTTTAGAGAAGGAGAGTATGTAGAGAGGAGAAGATTATGGTTAGAGAGGAGAAGAGAGTATGGTTTAAGGGAGAAGAGGTATGGGTTAGGAGGAGGGAAAGATAGTAGCGGTTTAGAGGAGGAGAAGTGAGGTATGGGTTAGAGCGGAGAAGAGAAGGTATGGGTAGGGAGGAAAGAGAGGTACGGGTTAGAGAGGAGAAGAGAGGTATGGGTTAGGGAGTAGTAGAGAGGTGCGGGTTAGAGAGGAGAAGAGAGGTATGGGTCAGAGCGGAGAAGAGAGATATGGGTTAGAGAGGAGAAGAGCTATGGGGTAGGGAGGAGAAGAGATGATATGGTTGGTAGGAGGAAAGAGAGATATGAGGTTAGGAGGAGAAGAGAGGTATGGGTTAGGAGGAGAAGAGAGTATGGGTTAGGAGGAGAAGAGAGATGGTTAGAGCAGAGAGGAGTATGGGTTAGGGAGGGAGAAGAGAGGTACGGGTTAGGGAGGAAGATGATGACACAGGTTGAGGGTTTTTGTTGGTGTCATGTGTAATCAACACTCAGAGGACTATCGTGATCTCCCGTGCTGCTGTGTTGATGTGTCACCACCTTATATCCCGTCTCTACGGACAGGACCCAATCGTATAAACGCCTCAGAAGAGAGGTACTTTGATTGGTAATTCCACTTGGAATGCCTGTTCCGTACAAGCATGCAGTCTCTCAGTCCCAACCATTCCCAAAAAGGAGTTGGTTGTGGTCTTGAAGAGACAGTCTGATTGACTGGCTGTTGATTTGGTGTGTTTGAAAGGCGCCATTGGATGGTAGCTCTCTGATAAATATGTGTGTGTGTGTGTGTGTCTTCTGCGTGCGTGGGTTAGTTCAAGCAAAATTCTTCCTTGACGGACATTTCCCACATCCCCATGAGGACAAAGGCTATTTTAATCTTAGGTGTTAGTTTAGGGATAGAGTTATTATTAGGGTTAGAATTTTGGTTAGGATAAGGGTTAGTGGTTTGGGTAGTTAGGAGTTAGGGTTTGGGTTCTAGGTTACAGATTAAGGTTAGGGTTAGAGGTTAGTGGAAATAGTTTTTAGATTGGAAATCAATTTTCTTTCCCCATGAGGATAGAACAAATAGTGTGTGTGTGTGTGTGTGTGTTGTGTGTGTGTGTGTGTGTGTGTGTGTGTGTGTGTGTGTGTGTGTGTGTGTGTGTGTGTGTGTGTGTGTGTGTTGTGTGTGTGTGTGTGTGGTGTGTGTGTTGTGTGTGTGTGTGTGTGTGTGGCCCACTGACACAGAAATTCACTCTTTAATGTGGAACAAGACTGTGTTTCTCTCTTCTCTCAGAGAGCAGCAAAGGAAATATAACATTAAAGGGCCTTTTGTGCTCAGATTTGATTGTTTTTAAGGGTGATTGTTTTTCTAGGTGGAGGTTGTATTAAGTTGCAGGGGTTTAATGATGTTGAATACGATAAAAGAATTGTGTGAAGATGGTATACAGTGATTCATGTACAGGTGTAGAGAAAAACTAACGTAGAATCGTACTGTGCACTGCTTGAGTCATTGTCCTTCTGTAACTTTCTGTGGGGACTGAGATGTTCTGAAGTAGCATGACCACTGTGTCGAGAGAAATTGTTGTCTCTGCTGTCGCTATAATCAAGCCCAAGATTGGGTGATGTTGTTGCTAGCCAATGGTCAGTCATCTCTGTCTTGGCTCGCCTGCCGTTATGGGCAAACCAAACCGTCTCTGCTGTTCTCCTGAAGGGAGAGAAGGGCTAGTGGTAATTACAGTCTCTTAATGAAAACATTTAGAGCCGATTACCCTGCAGCTCTGCCAGGGCTCCACGCTGTGGAAGTGTTTGGGATGAGATGGGGCCTCACGCTGTTGAAGTGTTTGGAAAGAGATGGGGCCTCAGGCTGCTGAAGTGTTTGGAAAGATATTGTGTCTAAATTATCTCCATCCTGAACACTTTGAAGCTCTTGCAGGGCCCCAGGCCAGCCCTACTACATCTAGCCCAGCCCAGCCTCCAGCCCAAACTCTTCTAGCCTAGTCCAGTCCTAGTCCCCATCCACAGACAAAATCAACACTCATTATCCACAACACATATTCATACTCTGTACTGCCGACTACACTTTTATCCCCACAGCTTTCATTAGTTTCCACCCCCACAAAATAGTGCTAATATTTACAATCATCACTCATTACCTAGCTAAGACTTTTTTTATTTTGGGTACCCTGAGAGTTAATGTTTTATTCATGGGTAGGAATCAAACAAGAGCCCAGATTTCCCCATCCATTACCGACAGGACTAACAGACTGGTGGAAAGAACGGAGGAAAAGAGGAAAGGAGGAGGGCGCCTACATTTTCATGCTACGGGGTAAAATGTAAGCCATCTTCGTTTTAGTAATGAAGCTGTATAGAGAGCAAGATAGAGAGAGGGAGGGAGAGAGAGTTTCTTCCAGGCATACGGAGATTCATCTTTGCATTAGCCTTTGTGTTAAACATGTATCTAGTGGAGGACGAGACAGAAACACTCAGACTAACCTACGGAGGCGTCCTAGGCATGCCTTTAATCAACCTAACTGTCCTACCTATCCTCCTTCACCTTCACTCTGAAACAGATTACTCCTTGTAACTAGTTTGTGCTGAACTTAATCAGGGGTGGATTTGTCCAAGTTAAAGTCTTTCTGAAGAGTCTGAGAATTGACTAACCTGCAGTGTTGAATCTCTGGCAAGCGTTCAAGTCAGCCCAATCCTTCTTCAATTTCTTTGAATCCCATTGAGGTACGAGTTAATTCCAGTGGTACATTGGTCATTATCAGAACACTGTAGCAGCATTACGCCTGTAGATTCGCACAAATAGGAAATGGAAAACCTTGCCTGTTAGCTACAGTATAAACACATGTAATTCCACATCTTACTCCCATTGGTCTCCAACCCAGTCCCAGAAAGCTACAAGCTCCATTGGTTTTCATCCTAGCTCCTAGCTCAGCCTGAGCCATATAGTAATTGATAAAAATCTCTCTATAATTGGGATAGAAAATCACCTCTCTCCCATATTTAAGTAATGCGTCTGTTTCTCAATCATCAGCCCTTTCCACATCTCGGATACCCAATAGCACACGATGGCTCTCCACCCAAATGAATATCTGCATTTCATAAATTAAGCGAATCAATTAAGGGCTCAGTTGATAAAAAAAGAAGGTGCCAGGCTATATTAATAAACACTGGTTAGAGCCACTGGACTTCCTGAAAGAGGGTTCAACTTGGAGACCACCTCTGATTTGTTTGATTATAATTGGGATATCTGACTTGGGTAACATCGCTCTATGTGACCCTTCATGGCTTAGTTCAATCCCACGCACTTGCTAAACCTGAACCCTAACCCTTCGCTAACAACAATCAGGGTTGAGACCCCTTTTGAAAATGTATTTGTGTTGTCCATCTCTAGCCCCTCATGTCCTTTGTTCAACCGTCCATCCCTATCGTCAGAACTAACAGAAAGTGAGAGGTAGTGATTATCCAGTCACCGTGTTATGACTGTAGTGACCTGTCATGGTTACTGCTGCAGGCGTTGCTGATGTGATGTGCTGCTCTAGTCTGGGCCGTCAGTCCTGCTCACTGGCTCTGGTACAGGAATCCTGGTTTGCACATTCACTTTGACTCATCGTTCCTTCAGCTACCTGTTTGTGTTGTGGTACCGGTGGGTCAGTTAGTAGCTGTAGGTATTGCTTTCCTCAATGAATCACTGAAGGTAGGGCTGAGTGTCTCACTGGTTTGTGTATTTTATTCTACTGTCCACACTCTATTGGGGTTTCTTCAGCTTCCTTGCCTTGTACTTCATCAACAGCAAGTTACACGTCAGCTCAATTAAATCATTACATTTACGTCATTTAGCAGACGCTCTTATCCAGAGCGACTTACAAATTGGAAAGTTCATACATATTCATCCTGGTCCCCCCGTGGGGAATGAACCCACAACCCTGGCGTTGCAAGCGCCATGCTCTACCAACTGAGCCACACGGGATTCTAAAATATCCGATTTTATTGTTGTAACCAGAAAGGTAAAGCCTCTTTCAGTGATGGTGGGAGCTGTTGTGAGCCCTTGATTGTGAAATGCCACACATGGCTGTGGAAAATCACATTTGTCATGGTGACAACCACAAACCTTTCACTGGGTGTCTTGGGAGAAGAAAGTGCCGCAATAAGGCTGGTTCCTGCTGGGAATGACAGGCATTGGGGCTATAACACACATACACACACAGACACAGACACAGACACAGACACAGACACAGACACAGACACAGACAGACAGACAGACAGACAGACAGACAGACAGACAGACAGACAGACAGACAGACAGACAGACAGACAGACAGACAGACAGACAGACAGACANAGACAGACAGACAGACAGACAGACAGACAGACAGACAGACAGACAGACAGACAGACAGACAGACAGACAGACAGACAGACATTGTGGGCCTGGAGGAATGCCCCTGTGTGTGGAGCCTCAGTGCCTATGAATGGTGTTAGTTTCCTCCCTGTGCCCTCGTGCTCCGTCAGCCAGTTAAGCCCTTCTGAGCCCCGCAGGACAGACACAGTATATCCCTACAGGCCAACACACACTGTCCCCACAGGGGTGAAGCTCCACAGAGAGGGCTGTCACAGAGCAGCCAACTCCCTGGCCTAGAGCCAACACAAACACACACACACTTTCTCTCTCTCTCTCAAACACACTCACTCAAGCAAAGTGCAGCGTTACCACAGCAACGGAGATTGATGTCACTGCACTCACCCAAAGAGGCCAGTTGAGTTTATTTTCAAAGAGCGTTGCATTGTGTGCACGGTCCCTCTGACCCCACACACCTCTCTGAGCTGTGTAAAAATGTCAAGTACCAAACATCGCCGTATTGGCTGTCAGTTCACATAGTCAGCTGTCTGTTGTGGTAGTAGTGACGGATCCCTGTAAGGCTCCAGCAATCAGCCTCCCAGCTGAGGCTGATTCAGACCCCAGAGAGGTGCAGCCTGGCTGGGACACAAGCAGAGGGTCCGGGTCCCTCCCCATGCAAGCAGGCACGCACGCACACACACACACACACACACACACACACACCACAATGGGTATCTCTCAGCAGGCACACACGATTCCAGATCGTGTATGTGTATGCACGTGCATGTGCACTTCTGTGTTTCTTAACAGTCACACACTAACCAGCCACAGAGAGAGGAAGAGAGAATGTGAGTGTGGCCTTCCAGGACAATGGCAGAAGATACACAGGGTTTTATTACCATGGCATTCTCCAGCCAACAGCACAAGCCCAGCAGCTGTAATTGCCCACTGGGTCATAGAGGCATTGAGATGCTGCCTTTTTGTTAGGATGGAAACACAGAGAAAATGCCTCACGCTGACACACTAATGGCCTTGTTGTTGGCCAAATCGGTGGCTACGCTACCACCGGGGATATTCAGGACTGTTTGGATTTTGGAAACATTAGCCAAAGGGACAATATGCTATGAAAGTGAACGTGTCATGTGTTGTTGTTAAGTGATTACGGGAGCCACATTGAGAAAGCTACATGGAGAAAATGTTGATTCCACTGCACTGTTTTAGTTGTCTTTAGCCGGTCGTGTTGCTATGTACGTTGCTAGTGCTTGACCACTGGTCACTGATGCAGTAATGTACCTAGTGACTATCTATCTCACTGTTGCAGTAATGTACCTAGTGACCATCTATCTCACTGTTGCAGTAATGTACCTAGTGACTATCTATCTCATGTTTGAGTAAGTACCTAGTTTTTTTTTTTTTTTTGTTTTTTTTTTTTTTTTTTTTTTTTTTTTTGTGATATTGACCATTATCTCAACTGTTGCAGTTAATGTACTCTAGTGACCATACTATCTTCTATCCTGTTGCAGTTAATGTACAAGTGACCATTCTTATTATCTCACTGTTGCAGTAAATGTTACTCATTGAGTGACCATCTATCTCACTGTTGGCTATGTAATTTTATTTTACTAGTGATCATCTATCTCACCTGGTTTGGTAGCAGTTAATCGCTCTCATTTTTTTAGTGACCTATCTATCTCACTGTTGTAAAGTAATGTAGAAAGTGACCATTTTCTTATCTCATATACTGTTGCAGTAAGTACTCTAGTGACATATCTATCTCTACTGTTGCCAGTTATTATGTAGCCTTAGTGACCATTTTTTTCTATCTACTGTTGCGTAATTTGTTACCTTCTTTTAGTTGACTCATTTCTTTTACTTTTCTTCTAGCTGTTGCGCAGTAATGATGTGTCACTAAGGCTAAATAGTGACTCATCTTACCTGTCAACAGTGAGTATCACGAATGGTCCATGTTGTTGTACATTACTGTAAGCAAACCTAGTGGAGATAGATGGATCACTATTGTGTAAGATTTAGCTAGCAACAAGCTGAAGATAGCACTGGTCACTCGGCTACATATCATCTCGCAATTAGTTGAGCAGAATAAATGTAAAAACATAGTGACCACAGTGCCGTATTCATAGATAGCTCACTGTTGCGATAGCTAATTTGCTTACCCTAGTGACCGAGGGCTATACAACAGCTGACGTGATTTGAAAGTGAAGTGCTACGCAAGGTAAAAAAGTTTGAGTCATCTATCTCACTGGTTCGACAACCAAGTGGGGTATTAGATGTACCTAGTGACCATCTATCTCCCTGTTGCAGTAATGTACCTAGTGACCATCTATCTCACTGTTGCAGTAATGTACCTAGTGACCATCTATCTCACTGTTGCAGTAATGTACCTAGTGACCATCTCGCTGTTGCTTATTGTACTAGTTAAGGGCCGTATTCATTGTACCATTCACTACTGTTCTGTCGAAGCAACATAGTGAAACACAGACAATCCTTGTATTAGGAGTCAGATGGAAAGTGATTTCATTTTTTCTTGGTCAGATTGCCTGTTATTTCATCACCATCATCATATAGACGTATTGGATGTGGTTTTTCGTTATTGCTTCAGATGACTGGGATGAGTTTCAACATCATTTGAGTCCATTGATGTTTGAAATAAAGTCAGTAGCTTGAGCTTTGCTGTAATGTCTTTTTCACTGGGGTTTGTTTTAGGGTGATTTCATGACTGGTTTGCAGTGATTGCATTGTTTATTTGCAACAGAGCTCCAAATCTATCTCTTGGTTTAGACACATACACACACACGTACACACACACACTGATTTTATAGCCAGGTTTGCTCATTAAACAAGTTTACTGTGTCCAGCCCACTACATTACCCCGATGAGTGGCTGGTTTTTGATCCAATCTGTTTGTGACGATATATTTTATCCTCAGCGCCAGAACACACACATGTACGCACACACACACACACACACACACACCACACGCAAGCACACACACAAACTCACACAAGCACACACACGGCTCGCACGCAAGAAAGCACACACACACACACACACACACTCACACACACAGGGGAATCAATGGAGGCCTCTCGATAGTTACTGTGCACCCTGCCACTGTTTCATTATTTATTGTCCATTCACTACTGGCCTCTCCAACTTCCCGTCCAACTACATACACTACATGACAAAATGTATGTGGACACCTGCTCGTCAAACACCTCATTCCAAAATCATGGGCATTAATATGGAGTTGGTCCAACCTTTGGTGTTATAACAGCCTCGACTCTTCTGGAAAGGCTTTCCACTAGATGTTGGAACATTGCTGTGGGGACTTGCTTCCATTCAGCCACAAGAGCATTAGTGAGGTCGGGCACTGTTGTTGGGCAATTAGGCCATCGGCGTTCCAATTAGTCCCAAAGGAGTTCAATGGTGATGAGGTCAGGGCTCTGTTCAGGCCAATCAAGTTCTTCCACAATTCTGTATGGACCTCGCTTTGTGCACGGGGGCATTGTCATGATGAAACAGGAAAGGGCCTTCTCCAAACTGTTGCCACAAAGTTGGAAGCACAGAATCATCTAGAATGTAATTGTATGCTGTAGTGTTAAGATTTCCCTTCACTGGAACTAAGTGGCCTAGCCCGAATAGAGGACAAAGACCTTGACTCCTTTAACTTCTCTGCGCTACGGATCCCTTTTACGGGATCACTTTCCTAAACCACCGCTAGAATTGCAGGGCGCCACATGCAAAAATATTACTAAAAATATTTATAATCATGCAATCACAAGTGAAATATACCAAAACACAGTTTAGCTTGTTGTTAATCCACCTATCGTGTCATATTTTGAAAATATATTTTACAGCGAAAGAAATCCAAGCTTTTGTGAGTGTAGCTTTCAATGCTACAACAGCTAGCCCCAAATTAGCATGGTCACGAAAGTCAGAAAAGCAATAAAATTAATCGCTTACTTTTGATAATCTTCAGATGTTTCCACTCACGAGAATCCCAGTTACACAACAAATGTTCTTTTTGTTCGATAAATATTACTTTTATCACAAAAAAACGCTATTTGGGTTGCGCATTATGTTGAGAA
>NW_019942552.1:472079-492201 GCF_002910315.2 Salvelinus sp. IW2-2015 | reverse complement strand
ATGTGAGCAAAACCAAAGCCGATGTTTCCGTTCGACGAAGAATTCCAAAATAGAAGTATCCGTAAATGGTCGTAGAAACGAGTGTCAAATGTTTTTTAGTAATCAAATCCTCAGTTGTTTTTTAACAAAAACATAATCGATAATATATTCAACCCGACCATAACCTATTCTTTAAGAGACAAACGGACAATACCATTGCCGAGATGCCTCATCTTCTCCTGTTCCTTGATGACAGCTTTGCACACTCTTGGCATTCTCTCAACCAGCTTCACCTGGAATGCTTTTCCAACAGTCCTGAAGGAGTTCCCACATATGCTGACTGCTTTTTGGTTGCTTTTCCTTCACTCAGCGGTCCAACTCATCCCAATCCATCTCAATTGTGTTGAGGTTGGGTGATTGTGAAGGCCAGGTCATCTGATGCAGCAATCCATCACTCTTCTTCTTGGTCAAATAGCCCTTACACAGCCTGGAGGTGTGTTGGGTCATTGTCCTGTTGAAAAACAAAAATGATACTGCCACTAAGCGCAAACCAGTTGGATGGCATATCGCTGTAGAATGCTGTGGTAACCATACTGATTAAGCCTTGAATTCTAAATAAATCACAGACAGTGTCACCAGCAAAGCACCCCCACACCATCACACCTCCTCCTCCATGCTTCACAGTGGGAATCATAGAAATGGAGATCATCCATTCACCTACTCTTCGTCTCACAAAGACACGGTGGTTGACCACGGTGGTCAAATTTCTCAAAGGACAGAATTTCACCGGTCTAATGTCCATTGCTTGTGTTTCTTGGCCCAAGCAAGTCTATTCTTCTTATTGGTGTCCTTTAGTAGTGGTTTCTTTGCAGCAATTCAACCATGAAGGCCTGATTCACACAGTCTCCTCTGAAGAGTTGATGTTGAGATGTGTCTGTTACTTGAACTATGTGAAGCATATATTTGGGCTGCAAACTGAGGTGCAGTTAACTCTAATGAACTTATCCTCTGAAGCAGAGATAACTCTGGGTCTTCCTTTCCTATGGCGGTCCTCATGAGAGCCAGTTTCATCATAGCACTTCAGATTTTTTGTGAATGCACTTGAAGAAACTTTCAAAGTTCTTGAAATTTTCCAGATTGACTGACCTTCATGTCTTAAAGTAATCATGGACTATCGTTTCTCTTTGGTTATTTGAGCTGCTCTTGCCATAATATGGACTTTATCTTTTACCAAATATTGCTATCTTCTGCCCCTTCCTTGTCACAACACAACTGATTGGCACAAATGCATAAAGAAGGAAAGAAATTCCATAAATTAACTTTTAACAAGGCACACGTATGAATTGAATTGCATTCCAGGTGACTACCTCATGAAGCTGGTTGTGAGAATGCCAAGAGTATGCAAAGATGTCATCAAGGCAAAGGGTGGCTACTTTGAAGAATCTCAAATATAAAATACATTTTGATTTGTTTAACACTTTTTTGGTTACTACATGATTCCATACGTGTTATTTCATAGTTTTGAATTCTTCACAATTATTCTACAATGTAGAAAATAGTACAAATAAAGAAAAACAGTTGAATGAGTAGGTGTGTCCAAACTTTTGACCGGTAATGTATATAAATATTAGATCGATCAATGTCGGTATAGCATTGACTAATATATATTAGAATAGAATACAGTATATTATGACATGAGTAAAGCAGTATGTAAACATTATTAAAGTGACTAGTGTTCGATTATTAAAGTGGCCAGTGATTCCAAGTCTATGTATATAGGGCAGCAGCCTCTAAGGTTCAGGGTTGCGTAACTGGTTGGAAGCCTTCTAGTGATGGCTATTTATCAGTCTGATGGCCTTGAGATAGAAGCTGTATTTCAGTGTCTCGGTCCCAGCGTTGATACACCTGTACTGACCTCACCTTCTTGATGATAGCGGGGTGAACAGCTGTGGCTCGGGTGGTTGATGTCCTTGATGATCTTTTCGGCCTTCCTGTGACATCGGGTGCTGTAGGTGTCCTGGAGGGCAGGTAGTTGGCCCCCGGTGATGCGTTGGGCAGACCAGACCACACTCTGGAGAGTCCTGCGGTTGCGGGCGGTGCAGTTGCCATATCAGGCAGTGATACAGCCCGACAAGATGCTCTCAATTGTGCATCTGTAAAAGTTTGTGAGGGTTTTAGGGGCCAAGCCACATTTCTTCAGTCACACACAGTATCTGCGCATGTGCTTGGGTTACGCTTCACATTCTTACAACGTGGTAGCCACGAGACCAAAACAGCGAAGAAGTTTAGCCTCGCGCTCCAATGCTCTTAGTTGATGTTTGAAATTGACCTACTATGCTTTTTACTTTGTGCATCTACTTAATATCGCTGACTCTACCTTTAAGTTTTATTTTATTGTAATAAATATTTATTCTTTTCAGCTCTTCATTGTTTTTCCATTGCCTACTTACATTAGTGTTGCACGGTATACCGAAACTGCTGTAGTTTTTCCATACTAAAACAGTTAGGTAGTACAATTTGTGTTATTTGGGGGATTTTTGACAAATGTTTCTGACGGATCAAGCCTGTGTATCAGCGCAGCTGACCACTTATTACAGTGCTCACCGTGCCTGCTCCACCTACTCATTGCTAGCCTGCGCTGGGAGTCTGGGCTGCATCATGTTAGCTCCCCACTTAGCTTGCGCTGGGAGTCTGGACTGCATCTTGTTAGCTCCCCACTTAGCCTGCGCTGGGAGTCTGGGCTGCATCATGTTAGCTCCCCACTTAGCCTGCGCTGGGAGTCTGGACTGCATCATGTTAGCTTCCCCACTTAGCCCTGCGCTGGAGTTCCTTGGGCTGGCATCACCTGTTTTAGCTCGCCATTCGCCTGCGCTGGACAGTCTGGGCTGCATCATGTTAGCTCCCACTTAGCCTGCGCTGGGAGTCTGGGCTCATCATGTTTAGCCTCCCCACTAGCCTCAGCTGGAGTCTGAGCTGCATCATGTTTAGCTCCGCACTTAGCCTCCGCTGGGAGTTTTGGGCTGCATCATGTAGATCCCCTTAGGCTCCGCCAACGCCTCGCGCAGTACTAGTGTCTGTCATGCATTTGCTGTTACAGATCGGATAGGCCTGGGCACCATCTCTTAGCCTCGTCGCACATGAGGCGTGACGCTAGGGCGTAGGCGTCACCAATGTTAGAGATGTTCACCACTTAGCAATGCGCTGGGGAGTGCCTTGGACTGTGTCAAGATGAATTAAGCTCCAATTGGGTTTAGGCGCTGTGGTGTCGGCGCTGGGAGTCTGGCTGCATCTTGTTAGTCCCCACTTAGCCTGCGCTGTTGCAGGGAGTCTGGCCATGCATTCATTATTGAGCATCTTCCCCCCTTAGATGACGCTGGAAGTCTGGGTAGACACTCATGTTGAGGCCTGTCGCTTTGGCACTTATATGGAGCCCTGGCTGCCATGGGAGTCCTTCTCCAGTGCATCGCTATCCATGTTAGCTCCTCACTTGCCTGCATCTTTGGTTAATAAAGCCCTGTGTTCCGCGGTGGTCCACGTTATGCCTGGTTGTCCTAGCCTTGGCAGATAATCTGGGATGACATCAGTGATTTCGCAGTCCCCAACAATTGGAGTGTCTGCGTGCTCACGCTGGGGTAGTCTAGTGAGTGGCAAAAGCATCATGTTAGCTCCAGACACTTAGCTCGACTGAGAAGCTCCTGGGTCCTTGGCGTCATTGTGGAGTCCCCACTTCTTAGCTGCCCGTCTGGAGGGCGTGGCTTAGCTTGTTGGGCTCTAACCCACGTACTTAGCTCCTGCCCGAAGTACGGGAAACAGGTCTGGCGACTGCTTCATCTGCAGTGTTGTCATCCGCGATATACCATGTCGCGCTACTTAGCTCGTCCGCATGGCGACAGTCTGCGGCTGCACAAGCATTCTGCTTGTGGGATGCCCACTTAGCCTGCGCTGGGAGTAAAGTTACAAGCACATGTTGGCTGCATACATGGCTACTTGTACACTGGGAATGGAACATTTCCCATGAATGTGATGGCTCCCGCTGGAAGTCACCCCCCTGGTGCTGCGCACATGCCATCTGTTATGTTTCGTCTCCACTTAGGCGCTGTTGGCTGCGAGAGTGACCTTCGTTGTACGATGGCCTAGCTCACTCAGGTTTAGCATGACCGACGGGGCTACATACAGCGTCAAGCTATGGCCCTCAGCGGTGACTACAGTTACATGCTTGGGGGCTGGACGGGCATTACTTTGTTGTCAGACGTCTCCACGTCACCTAGCCTGTGCTGGGGTGTCTGGTACGGCAAATGGGATGTTCTAAGCATCTCCAACTTTAGACCTCGCGCTATAGGAAGTTCTGTGGCGATAATGCATCTCAGGTTTGCTGCTCTTCACTATAGCCTGGTGCTGCAGGAGTGTTTACTGAGACTGCATATGTTATTGGCTTCCCCACTTAGCCTGCCGCTGGAGAGTCGTGGACTGACTCATCATGTTAGCTCCCCACTTAGCCTGTGCTGGGAGTCTGGACTGCATCATGTTAGCTCCCCACTTAGCCTCCGCTGGGAGTCTGAGCTGCATCAGTTGGCTCCCCACTTAGCCTCGCTGGAGTCTGAGCTGCATCATGTTAGCTCCCCACTTACCCTGCGCTGGAAGTCTGGGCTGCATCATGTTAGCTCCCCACTTAGCCTCCGCTGGGAGTCTGAGCTGCATCATGTTAGCCTCCACTTAGCCTCCGCTGGGAGTCTGGGCTGCATCATGTTAGCTCCCCACTTAGCCTGCGCTGGAAGTTCGGGCTGCATCATGTTAGCTCCCCACTTAGCCTGCGCTGGGAGTCTGATCTGCATCATGTTAGCTCCTCACTTAGCCTGCATCTTGTTAGCTCCCCACTTAGCCTGCGCTAGGAGTCTGGACTGCATCATGTTAGCTCCCCACTTAGCCTGCGCTGGGAGTCTGGGCAGCATCATGTTAGCTCCCCACTTAGCCTCCGCTGGAAGTCTGGGCTGCATCATGTTAGCTCCCCACTTAGCCTGCGCTGGAAGTCTGGGCTGCATCTTGTTAGCTCCCCACTTAGCCTCCGCTGGAAGTCTGGGCTGCATCATGTTAGCTCCCCACTTAGCCTCCGCTGGAAGTCTGGGCTGCATCATGTTAGCTCCCCCTTAGCCTGCGCTGGGAGTCTGGGCTGCATCATGTTAGCTCCCCACTTAGCGTCCGCTGGAAGTCTGGGCTGCATCTTGTTAGCTCTCCACTTAGCCTGTGCTGGGAGTCTGGACTGCATCATGTTAGCTCCCCACTTAGCCTGCACTGGGAGTCTGGGCTGCATCATGTTAGCTCCCACTTAGCCTGCGCTGGAAGTCTGGGCTGCATCATGTTAGCTCTCCACTTAGCCTGTGCTGGGAGTCTGACTGCATCATGTTAGCTCCCCACTTAGCCTCCGCTGAAGTCTGGGCTGCATCTTGTTAGCTCCCACTTAGCCTGTGCTGGGAGTCTGGACTGCATCATGTTAGCTCCCCACTTAGCCTCCGCTGGAAGTCTGGGCTGCATCTTGTTAGCTCTCCACTTAGCCTGTGCTGGGAGTCTGGACTGCATCATGTTAGCTCCCCACTTAGCCTGCGCTGGGAGTCTGGACTGCATCATGTTAGCTCCCCACTTAGCCTGTGCTGGGAGTCTGGACTGCATCATGTTAGCTCCCCACTTAGCCTCCGCTGGGAGTCTGAGCTGCATCATGTTAGCTCCCCACTTAGCCTCCGCTGGGAGTCTGAGCTGCATCATGTAGCTCCCACTTAGCCTCCGCTGGAGTCTGAGCTGCATCATGTTAGCTCCCCACTTAGCCTCCGCTGGGAGTCTGAGCTGCATCATGTTAGCTCCCACTTAGCCTCCGCTGGAGTCTGAGCTGCATCATGTTAGCTCCCCACTTAGCCTCCGCTGGGAGTCTGGGCTGCATCATGTTAGCTCCCCACTTAGCCTGCGCTGGAAGTCTGGGCTGCTCATGTTAGCTCCCTACTTAGCCTCCGCTGGAAGTCTGGGCTGCATCATGTTAGCTCCCCACTTAGCCTGCGCTGGGAGTCTGGGCTGCATCATGTTAGCTCCCCACTTAGCCTCCGCTGGAAGTGTGGGCTGCATCTTGTTAGCTCTCCACTTAGCCTGTGCTGGGAGTCTGGACTGCATCATGTTAGCTCCCCACTTAGCCTGCACTGGGAGTCTGGGCTGCATCATGTTAGCTCCCACTTAGCCTGCGCTGGAAGTTTGGGCTGCATCATGTTAGCTCTCCACTTAGCCTGCGCTGGAAGTCTGGGCTGCATCATGTTAGCTCTCCACTTAGCCTGCGCTGGAAGTCTGAGCTGCATCATTGTTAGCTCTCCACTTAGCCTTGCTGGGAGTCTGGACTGCATCATGTTAGCTCCCCACTTAGCCTCCGCTGGAAGTCTGGGCTGCATCTTGTTAGCTCTCCACTTAGCCTGTGCTGGGAGTCTGGACTGCATCATGTTAGCTCCCCACTTAGCCTGTGCTGGGAGTCTGGATGTGCATCATGTTAGCTCCCACTTAGCCTCCGCTGGAAGTCTGGGCTGCATCATGTTAGCTCCCCACTTAGCCTCCGCTGGAGTACTGGGCTGCATCTTGTTAGCTCTCCACTTAGCCTGTGCTGGGAGTCTGGACTGCATCATGTTAGCTCTCCACTTAGCCTCCGCTGGGAGTCTGAGCTGCATCATGTTAGCTCCCCACTTAGCCTGCACTGGGAGTCTGGACTGCATCTTGATTTACCCAATTTATCAATAGAGATTTACCATTCAAATAAACTATTAAGTCAAATTGATTGTATAATTGATTCAATAATGCATACATAGCTGTCTGAAAAATGTTGATGTAAAAAAATCTTCCTTTTTTTGCCGTGGTATCGTTTTGGTATCGTTTTGTTATCGAGTATCGTGTTGGTATCAAGTATTGTGATACTAACCTGGTATCGGTTTCGAAGTCAGAATTCTGGTATTGTGACAACACTAACTTACATTTAACCCTTTCCCTGTTGGTTACCATGCTTGGTGACTTTTCATACTATTCTCTAGCTACTTTGATCGAAGCTAATAGCCATCACTCCAACTTTCTCCGTGGCATGGTTCTCTATACCAGCAGCGTATCTTGCTGATACTCAACTCATACTATCATTGTGTGTATGTGACCAAATACTCAACGGAGCTGCACTCAACTCAAACTCCATCAAATCCATCGCAACATGGATGCTCATTCGCTTCCCCATCCCTCCACCTCTCTCTCCGTCGACCATTCCCTCTTACCCCGCCAGCCGACTTTCTAGAGCCCCATATCAGTCCCTCCTCTGTTTTTCTCTTTCTTAGTTCCTCCCAACCTGACAGTGCCGCGGGGTAAGAGCCCCCTGGTGGTCCGGGAGGGTGACACGGTGGAGCTCGAGTGTCTGGTTTCAGGGAAGCCCAAGCCCATTATCCTGTGGTCTCGGGCCGATAAGGAAGCGCCCATGCCGGATGGGGCCCTGCAGGTGGAGAGCTACGACGGGGTGCTGCGGATTGTCAACGTGTCCAGAGAGATGACCGGCTCCTACCGCTGCCAGACCAGCCAGTTCAATGGGTTCAACGTGAAGCCCAGGGAAGCTGTGGTGGAGCTCATCGTACAGTGTGAGTAGAGGGTTGTTTGAGTGTGGGGTGGGGTTTGTGTGGGTGGAGTTGTGTGGAGCGTGCCTGTGTGTGTTAGTTTAGGGGTGCTTGTGTCTTTTCTGTATATTTGTTTGTTCGTACACTACTGTTCAAAAGTTTGAGGTCACTTAGAAATGTCCTTGTTTTTGAAAGAAAAGCTAATTTTTTGTCCATTAAAATAACATCAAATTGATCAGAAATACGGTGTAGACATTGTAAATGACTATTGTAGCTGGAAACTGCAGATTTTTTTATGGAATGGAATTATCCTTTTAAAATGATAAACTTGGATTAGCTAACACAACGTGCCATTGGAACACAGGAGTGATGGTTGCTGATAATAGACCTCTGTACTCCTATGTAGATATTCCATAAAATATCCACAATTTCCAGCTTCAATAGTAATTTACAACTTTAACAGTGTCTATACTGTATTTCTGGTCAATTTGATGTCATTTTAATGGACAAAGAATATGCTTTTCTTTAAAAAAACTAAGTGACAGCAAACTTTTTAACTGTAGTGTATGCTGTGTTTGAATGGTCTGCCATCCAGGACCTCTATACCAGGCGGTGTCAGAGGAAGGCTCTAAAAATTGTCAAAGACTCCAGCCAGCCTAGTCATAGACTGTTCTCTCTGCTACCACGGCAAGCGGTACCGGAGTTCCAAGTCTAGGTCCAAGAGGCTTCTAAACAGCTTCTATCCCCAAGCCATAAGAACACAGACTATTTGCATTGCCCCCCCCCCCCCCCCTTCTATCCTGCTGCTCCTCTCTGTTATCATCTATGCATAGTCACTTTAATAACTCTAACTACATGTACATATTACCTCAACTAACCAGTGCCCCCGCACATTGACTCTGTACCGGTACCCCCCTGTATATAGTATATAGTCTCGCTATTATTATTTTACTGCTGCTCTTTAATTACTTGTAACTTTTATTTCTTATTTGTATTTTTTTTAAACTGCATTGTTGGTTAGGGGCTCGTAAGTAAGCATTTCACTGTAAGGTCTACACTTGTTGTACTCGGATCATGTGACTAATACAATTTGATTTGATTTTGATTTGAATGATATACCTGTGATTGTTTATGTGGCAGGTCTATCTCTTTGCCTCATTCAAACAAGACCACACTCAATGTCTATTTGCTTGTGCTCACCTACAGCATGTGTGTAACAGAACAGCAGCCTCAATGGATCTAATCTTTCCCACACTGATAGAAAAAAAGTTTCCAAAAGGGTTATCGGCTGTCCCGATAGGAAAACCCTTTTTGGTTCCAGGTGGAAACCTTTGTGTAAGAAAAGGAGAGCTGCACGCTCTTGGAGCTCAGATGCAAAAATTGAATAACCCAACGTTTTGACAGACAAGCTGTCTTCATCAGGTTGTATTTGTCACATATGCTCCCTCTCCGGCCTCTAGGTCACCAGGCTGCTCGTTATGGCACACACCTGTCACCAGCGTTACGCGCATCTGCGCATAATGACACTCACCTGGACTCCATCACCTCCTTGATTACCTGCCCTTTATATGTCACTCCCTTTGGTGTCTTCCCCAGTCGTCGTTGTTTCTGTATCTGTGTCATGTTGGTGCACTGTTCGTGTTAGTTTATTTATTAAGTATATTCACTCCCTTAACTTGCTTCCCGACTCTCAGAGTACGTCGTTATAGTAATGACAAACTATGCGGGTCACTAGTTTATATAGTGTCAAAGGACCTACACAGGTGTCTGTAATCATGGCCGGGTGTGGCAGATATAAATACAACATGTAAAAAACATGACTGGATAACATACAATCATAGATACAAGACTCTACGGCTCTCCTGTTGTTTTTCAAGTCTTCTACTCCACTAGCCAGCACCTCGCCTAAACAGGTGTTCTACTCCACTAGCCAGCACCTCGCCTAAACAGGTGTTCTACTCCACTAGCCAGCACCTCGCCTAAACAGGTGTTCTACTCCACTAGCCAGCACCTCGCCTAAACAGGTGTGCATTTCTTTCTCCTCCAGAACCCTTTTGGGTTTCATGTAGAACCGTCTGTGGAACGGGTTCTACATGGAACCCAAAAGGGTTCTATCGGGTACCAAAAATGGTTCTTCGAAGAGTACTCCTATGTGTACAGCCGGTAACCCTTTTAGGTTCCAGCACCTTTCTTTCTACGGGTGCACTTTCTCTCTATCCACTCCACACTTCTCTTCCTCTCAACACACCTATCCAATTTTCCTTAGAAGGCAAGGAACATGAGGCCCATCCACAGGAGGTTGTTAACACCTTAATTGGGGAGAACGGGCTCATGGTAATCCCTGGAGTGGAATGGGTGGAATGGTTTCAAACACGTCAAACATATGGAAACCACATGTTCAGTCCAGACATTACAATGAGCCCGTCCTCCTATAGATCATTCCACCAGCCTCCTTTGGTCCCATCCTCTATATCTGTCAGGTCTCTCAGACATAGAGGCAACACCCCCTTCACACCTCTCAGCCTCTTAAAGAGGGGCATGACCAGCGCTATAGCTGAGGGATGGATAGCCTAGCTACCAGCTAACAGGGATACAAAGGCACTAACATGATCCATGACTAGGGCCTGTGTGTGTGAAGCTGAGAGGAGGCTGAGGAGTGGGTTATATACGCATACACACACTCACACACACATACACACATACACACACACTCTCAGCAGGTTTCAGAACAGACCCTCAGCTCCGGTACCGTACTGTACTGCCTTCCAATGAAACCCTCCTCCTTAAGATCTGACATTCAAAGATAGCTTAGCGCCTAATTAGAAGAAGGCTAATTTATTCCTGCTGGTACTTATTTTGAATTCATTTATGTGCATTTGAATGGAATATTTAAAATCATAGACAGGGATTCAAAGCGGTGTCACTCATTCACAGGCATGGATGTTTTTCAGGAGAGAAAAGAACGAGGGAAAGAGGGAATTTAAAGCAATCCATGCATGGAGCCGGGTGAATGCAACCAGTTTCTCTGGCAAGTGATTATAGGAAATAGGGGAAACTTATGGAAAGGGTTGATTCTGGGTCTGTGTGCCATACATTCAGATTGGTCTATTGTTATTGCTGCTTTAGAGCTTTCATGGCTGGAATCCCCATTGTTTTCTCACATGACCCAGTTAGTTAGTTAGTTACTTTAGCCCTTGAATGTTCCAATCAAAACTGCCATATTTATTCTCTCTAAGCCAATAAAATACTCACTAACTAGATGATCACAAACAGGAGATTCTCCATTGAAAGGGCTTCATAGTCCAAGACCAGGCTTCATCTGTATCCAGGAACATGTCCCTAAAGTAGGTGTGTATTTGGACTTTACAGTACAGTATGAACCAGTTATAGAACAGTTATGGAGCAAACAATCACAAAATGACTAGAATGGAATTATAATGGAGAAGGAACTCAAGTAACCACAGTTATTTTTTTGTTCTTTTTTATTATTTTGTTATGGCCATCACATCTGCGTTAGTTAATTAATGACTGGGCTCTGTGAGGAAAATGTATGAAGTTTTGATGTGCTTTGAGGACGAAACAGTGTTAGCTTTTTCTCAGAATTGATTGTTATTATAACGCTGATGACAGGCAGCGCATATCAAAGGTTATTACACAGTATATTGAGATACTTTTTGAAGCAGGTGTGTTAGTGCAGAGCTACAAAGAAACATGTCTCCCCGTGGGACACCAGGACAATTGACAGACATTGACTGACTTCTGTCTAGGTGGTTCGATAGGATCCCACTTTATAAAAGGCATCAGAGTCCATCATAAATTCTGATGCCTATCTGAAGATGAGGAAATTAATGGATGCAGCTCCTCTTCCCTCTATTCTTTGGTATTTAGTATTTATTAGGGTCCCCATTGGCCACTGCAGAAGCATCAGCTAACTCCTGGAGTCCACATGAAACATGACATAATACATAGTAGGGAACATTATTAGTCAAGGACTGAAATACATTTTATAATGTCACACACAGCCTACATATCAGTACGTACACACAATATCTATGTCTAATACATAGTACAGTGCAAATTACAATACAATATATATAAAATGGCTGTGTCTCTTCACAGTCCCCTTTGTGCAGTAAGGTGTTCTTTTATCTGTTTTTTTAAACTGGTTTAATTCCTAGCTTGGCTTTCCTTGGGGTGGTGGAGAGTTCCATGTAGCCATTGCTCAATTTATACTGTGCTTTTCCCAGCCTCTGTTCTGGACCCGGGGACTGTGAATAGACCTCTGCGTGTCTTGTGTTGTACCGATGAGTGTCCGAACTGTATGCCAACTGCTTGAACAGACAGTTCGGTACCAGGGGAGATCAGTCACTACCACTACCAGCAACAGGTCGTAATGACCCAGTCTGCCTTTGCATCGTGCGGCGGCAGCGGTGAGACGACTACTATTCTGCATATCGTTTGTCTTAGGGCAGCACAATTAGATCTGGAATAAAAGAAAACAAGATAACAAGGGGGCACTAACTCAAAGGGCTGTCCAGAAGCTTTTTAGCAACCCTCCGCAATCAATCACATTAATGAAAATATCTGATAAGCAGGCTTGCTTACGCTTGCAGAAGAGAAGGCGTGCCATGCTGCTTCTCCTCATCAGGAAAATATGCAGATAAAACAAAGATGAAACGATCCTAATAGAATTTGCCCATATTACTGATTTTGTATTTATTTTGTCCCTTTTAAGAGGACATGAAAAAATAGAAAATGTCCTCCGTCTTTGAATTAAATGGCTATCCTCCTCAGACTCGACAAACTGAAAACAGCATACAGTTACTTAAAAGGTTTCATATATTCAAACAAAACGCAATTAACTATCTCGAAAGCAAMTTTTTAAAGAATAATGTTCACCATGGAACACAAACTCATCTAGCTAATAAGTTGGTAAATTGTACCATTCTCCTCTGAATGAATCATCATCCCTCCTTATTATAACATGAGCCATACCCATGGAAATATACCATACATTCAAATGGCCTGAAAAAAAATATCTGAATATTAAAATCCTACAGTGTAAGGGGTGCGTAATCGGTGGCAGGGAAGTCAGACGCAGGAGAGCAGAACTTGGTAATAGCCGGAGCAGTTTAATAGCAAAACCCACGGCATAAAAATAACAAGACATTTGGGTACAAAAACCCGTTGCGCACTAATCAACACGTGCACAAGCACTTACAATAAACAATCCCACACAAAGACATGGGGGGAACAGAGGGTTAAATACACAACAAATGATTGAGAGAATTGAAACCAGGTGTGAGGAAAAACAAGATGAAACACATGGAAAATGAAAAGTGGATCGATGATGGCTAGAAGACCGGCGACGCCGACCGCCGAGCGCCACCCGAACAAGGAGAGGACCCGACTTCGGCGTGACATACAGTTTAATGCTTAATCTCTCTGGGATATGTGGGACGCTAGCGTCCCAACTGGCCAACATCCAGTGAAAATGCAGAGCGCCAAATTCAAAAAATAAATTTTGATGAAATCACACATTCAATATACCAAATTAAAGCTACACTTGTTGTGAATAAAAAATGCTAAAAAATGCTTTACGGCGAAAGCAAACGATGCTATTATCTGGGGATAGCACCCAAGCAAACAAACACAGACCATCATATTTCAACCCTCCAGGCGCGACACAAAACGCAGAAATAAAGATATAATTCATGCCTTACCTTTGACGAGCTTCTTCTGTTGGCACTCCAATATGTCCCATAAACTTCACAAATTGTCCTTTTGTTCGATTAATTCCGTCGATATATATATCCAAAATGTTCATTTATTTGGCGCATTTGATCCAGAAAAACACAGTTTTTACCTGTTACCTGTAAGCTTTGTCCAAACATTTCAAACTACTTTTGTAATACAACTTTAGGTATTTTTTTACGTAAATAATGATGACGGGATGATCTGTGTTCAATACCGGAGGAAAACAAAGTGTAGCTAGCTTTCAGGTCACGCGCCTCTAACAAAGAGTACACTTCTCTCTACCCTCGTTCTGAACAGTGTTACTTCTTCATTTCTCAAAGGAAAAACCTCAACCAATTTCTAAAGACTGTTGACATCCAGTGGAAGCGATAGGAACTGCAAGAAGGTCCCTTAGAAATCTCGATTCCCAATGAAATCCCATTGAAAAGAGAGTGACCTCAAAAAAAAGAAATCAGAATGGTTTGTCCTCGGGGTTTTGCATGCCAAATAAGTTATGTTATACTCACAGACATGATTCAAACAGTTTTAGAAACTTCAGAGTGTTTTCTATCAAAATCTACTAATAATATGCATATCTTAGCTTCTGGGCCTGAGTAGCAGGCAGTTTACTTTGGACTGCTTTTCATCCGGATGTGAAAATACTGCCACCTATCCCAGAGAAGTTAACATCAGTTAACCCAAACTAAGCTAGCAGTGTTATTAAAAGACGTATTGAAACATGTTCTCAGAATGTTATTTAATTACCTTGAAATAACCTATAATTTCCGTTCTCAGACAGCTAATAAAACATTTCAGGGAACCATAGAAAAATGTTCTCAGAACCTCTCTATAGCCTAAAAATGTACATTCCCAGAATAGGCAAAAACGTTTAGAAAACGTTCAAATTTAACGGTCAGGAAACTTATGGCTTCGTTCCCTGAACCAATGGGAAATAAAAAACGTACGTTCCCAAAACTCCAAGTAACCAAATGTCCTACCTGCCTACATATGTTGTTGTTTCTAGTTTTACTTTTGGCTCGGAGTGAGGATGGGACCTTCAGGGCGGAGGGATATTTTTCACTGAGGGCCTATTTCATTCATTTAACATAGGAAACAGGTCTCTGTATATAATGTTGCCACAGTTACATCATAAGAAACGAATGAAATAGGCCCTCAGTGAAAAATATCCCTCCGCCCTGAAGGTCCCATCTTCACCAAAAGTAAAACTTTTCCTCCCCAATTAGAGACAACGAACATCAGCTGCCTCTAATTGGGAACCATACCAAGAGCACCAACATAGAAATATATAGGGATAGGGTGCCATTTAGGATTCACTCTTGAGGCTATAGCTGCACAGACCTACTGGTATAAAAGTGTGTGACCAGTAAAGGTGGTTAAGGGTGGCCTGTGTGGTGTGACAGGTGTTAGTGACATACTAACAAAGGTCTGAAATGAGGGTCTGAAACAACTGAATGATCCTTTTTGACTGAAGAATATTGTTTTCTGCCAAGATACCATTAATCGAACCAAAATGTTTTAAGTGGGAGAGGGGTTAGGGGTTAGGGGTTGTGTGTGTGTTGCTGTGTGTGTGTGTGTGTGTGTGTGTGTGTGTGTGTGTGTGTGTGTGTGTGTGTGTGTGTGTGTGTGTGGTGTGTGTGTGTGTGTGTGTGTGTGTTGTGTGTTGTGGTTGTGTGTGGTGGTGTGTGTTGTGTGTGTGTGTGTGTGGGTGTGTTGTGTGTGTGTGTGTGTGTGTGCGTGCGCGTGCGTGCGTGAGCAGACTACAGACATGTCTGGTAGTCCTAATATTAACCTGACTGATCCCTACCTCATTTCAAACCTTGTCAAAAAGGACCACTCAATTGTTTTATCAGCACCAACATCCCAAAGCAATGTTTATAATGAAGCCAGTCAGCAGTTAAGTATTGGTAAATCAATCATCTTGTTACTGTGTATTTTCATGGCCTTTTTACAGTCAGAGTACCTCATAGCTGGCATCAAAAGGTTGATACTGAACCCTATGAAAAGCCTTGAACAACAGTAGCCATTAGAAGTGACTGTTTATTTTGTCAGAAGGGGGAGGAAGGGGTCAATGTTATATACTGTAAGTAGTATGCATTGTATTCAGCTAGATTGTAGCAGTGTTCCTGTTCTGTATTCAGTTCCCATGCAGGCCCCTTACTTCTGCTCTACAGACCCTCTCTCTCTCTTTTCCCACTCTTCTTCCCCATCTCTCCCTCCCCATTTCTCTTTCCCTCTCTCTCTCTCTCAATGCAATTCAATTCAAGGGGCTTTATTGGCATGGGAAACATATGGTAACGTTGCCAAAACAAGTAAAATAGATCATATTCAAAAGTGAAATAAACAGTAAAAATGAACAGTAAACGTTACACTGACAGAAGTTCCAAAATAATAAAGACAATACAAATGTCGTATTATGTATATATACAGTGTTGTAATGATGTGCAAATGGTTATTAAAGTACAAAAGGGAAAATAAATAAACATAAATATGGATTGTATTTACAATGGTGTTTGTTCTTCACTGGTTGCCCTTTTCTTGTGGCAAGAGGTCACAAATATTGCTGCTGTGATGGCACACTGTGGTATTTCACCCAGTAGATATGAGAGTTTATCAAAATTGGGTTTGTTTTCGAATTCTTCGTGGATCTGTGTAATCTGGGGGAAATATGTGTCTCTAATATGGTCATACATTTGGCAGGAGGTTAGGAAGTGCAGGTCAGTTTCCATCTCATTTTGTGGCTGCATTTCTCAATAGCAAGGCTATGCTCACTGAGTCTGTACATAGTCAAAGCTTTCCTTAAGTTTTGGTCATTCACAGTAGTCAGGTATTCTGCCACTGTGTACTCTCTGTTTAGGGCCAAATAGTATTCTAGTTTGCTCTGTTTATTTTTTTATTCTTTCCAATGTGTCAAGTAATTATCTTTTTGTTTTCTCATGATTCAGTTGGGTCTAATTGTGTTGCTGTCCTGGGGCTCTGTGGGTCTGTTTGTGTTTGTGAACAGAGCCCCAGGACCAGCTTGCTTAGGGGACTCTTCTGCATACATTCTGCATAAAACTATTTTTAGCCAGATCCTAATTGGTATGTCAAATTTGATGTTCCTTTTGATGGCTTAGAATACCCTTCTTGCCTTGTCTCTCATATCGTTGACAGCTTTGTGGAAGTTACCTGTGGCACTGATGTTTAGGCCAAGGTATGTATCGTTTTTTGTGTGCTCTAGGTCAACGGTGTCTACATGGAATTTGTATTTGTGGTCCTGTTGACTGGACCTTTTTTGGAACACCATTATTCTGGTCTTACTGAGATTTACTGTCATGGCCCAGGTCTGGCAGAATCTGGGCAGAAGATCTAGGTGCTGCTGTATGCCCTCCTTGGTGTGTGACAGAAGCACCAGATCATCAGCAAACAGTAGACATTTGACATCAGATTCTAGTAGAGTGAGGCCGGGTGCTGCTGACTTTTCTAGTGCCCTCGATGATATATACACTGCTCAAAAAAATAAAGGGAACACTAAAATAACACATCCTAGATCTGAATGAATGAAATATTCTTATTAAATACTTTTTTCTTTACATTTTTTCTTTACATGTGCTGACAACAAAATCACACAAAAATGATCAATGGAAATCAAATTTATCAACCCATGGAGGTCTGGATTTGGAGTCACACTCAAAATTAAAGTAAAAAACCACACTACAGGCTGATCCAACTTTGATGTAATGTCCTTAAAACAAGTCAAAATGAGGCTCAGTAGTGTGCGTGGCCTCCACGTGCCTGTATGACCTCCCTACAACGCCTGGGCATGCTCCTGATGAGGTGGCGGATGGTCTCCTGAGGGATCTCCTCCCAGACCTGGACTAAAGRATCCGCCAACTCCTGGACAGTCTGTGGTGCAACATGGCGTTGGTGGATGGAGCGAGACATGATGTCCCAGATGTGCTCAATTGGATTCAGGTCTGGGGAACGGGCGGGCCAGTCCATAGCATCAATGCCTTCCTCTTGCAGGAACTGCTGACACACTCCAGCCACATTTTGAGGGTCTAGCATTGTCTTGCATTAGGAGGAACCCAGGGCCAACCGCATCAGCATTATGGTCTCACAAGGGTCTGAGGATCTCATTCTCGTACCTAATGGCAGTCAGGCTACCTCTGGCGAGCACATGGAGGGCGATGTTGGCCCCCAAAGAAATGCACCCCACACCATGACTGACCCACGCCAAACCGGTCATGCTGGAGGATGTTGCAGGCACAGAACGTTCTCCACGGCGTCTCCAGACTCTGGTCACGTCTGTCACTGTTGCTCAGTGTGAACCTGCTTTCATCTGTGAAGAGCACAGGGCGCCAGTTGGCAAATTTGACAATGTTGGTGTTCTCTGGCAAATGCCAAATGTCCTGCACGGTGTTGGGCTGTAAGCACAACCCCCACCTGTGGACGTCGGGCCCTCATACCACCCTCATGGAGTCTGTTTCTGACCGTTTGAGCAGACACATGCACATTTGTGGCCTCGCTGGAGGTCATTTTGGCAGGGCTCTCGGCATGCTCCTCCTGCTCCTCGTTGCACAAAGGCGGAGGTAGCGGTCCTGCTGCTGGCGTGTTGCCCTCCTACGGCCCCTCCACGTCTCCTGATGTACTGGCCTGTCTCCTGGTACGGCCTCCATGCTCTGGACACTACGCTGACAGACACAGCAAACCTTCTTGCCACAGCTTCGCATTGATGTGCCATCCTGGATTGAGCTGCACTACCTGGAGGCACTTTGTGTGGGTTGTAGACTCCGCTCTCATGCTACACATAGAGTGAAAAGCACCGCCAGCATTCAACAGTGACCAAAACATCAGCCAGGAAGCATAGGAACTGAGAAAGTGGTCTGTGGTCACCACCTGCAGAACCACTCCTTTAATTGGGGTGTCTTGCTAATGCCATATGAAATTTCCACCTGGTTGTCTATTCCTTGCCACAACAGCATGTGAAATGTATTGTCAATCAGTGTTGCTTCCTAAGTGGACAGTTTGATTTCACAGAAGTGTGATTGACTTGGAGTTACATTGTGTTGTTTAAGTGTTCCCTTTATTTTTTTGAGCAGTGTATGTTGAAGAGGGTGGGGCGTAAGCTGCATCCCTGTCTCACCCCACAGCCTTGTGGGAAGAAATGTTTGTGTTTTTTGCCTATTTTAACCATGCACTTGTTGTTTGTGTACATGGATTTTATAATATTGTTTGTTTTTCCCCCAACACCACTTTCCATCAATTTGTATAGCAGACCCTCATGCCAAATTGAGTCAAAGGCTTTTTGAAATCAACAAAGCATGATAAGACTTTGTCTTTGTTTTGGTTTGTTTGTTTGTCAATTAGGGTGTGCAGGGTGAATACATGGTCTGTTGTATGATAATTTGGTAAAAAGCCAATTTGACATTTGCTCAGTACTTTGTTTTCACTGAGGAAATGTACGAGTCTGCTGTTAATGATAATGCAGAGGATTTTCCCAAGTTTGCTGTTGACGCATATCCCACGGTAGTTATTGGGGTCAAATTTGTCTCCACTTTTGTGGATTGGGGTGTTGGGGAAGATGCCAGAGCTAAGGATGATGTTAAAGAGTTTTATTATAGCCAATTGGAATTTGTTGTCTGTATATTTTATCATTTCATTGAGAATACCATCAACACCACAGGCCTTTTTGGGTTGGAGGGTTTTTATTTTGTTCTGTAGTTCATTCAAGGTAATTGGAGAATCCAGTGGGTTCTGGTAGTCTTTAATAGTTGATTCTAAGAGTTGTATTTGTATTCCAAATAGATTGGAGAAGTGGTTTACCCATACATCTCTATTTTGGATAGATAATTCTTTATGTTGTTGTTTGTTTAGTGTTTTCCAATTTTCCCAGAAGTGGTTAGAGTCTATGGATTCTTCAATTACATTGAGCTGATTTCTGACGTGACGTTCCTTTTTTTCCCGTAGTGTATTTCTGTATTGTTTTTGATTCACCATAGTGAAGGCGTTGGCTCAGGTTTTCTATGTTTTCTATGTTTTTTCTCTATGTTTTTGGTTGGACAAGTTTCTCAATTTCTTTCTTAGGTTTTTGCATTCTTCATCAAAACATTTGTCATTGTTGTTAATTTTCTTCGGTTTTCTGTTTGACATTTTTAGATTAGATAGAGAAGCTGAGAGGTCAAATATACTGTTAACATTTTCTACTGCCAAATTTACACCTTCACTATTACAGTGAAATGTTTTGTCCATGAAGTTGTTAAGAAGGGATTTATTTGTTGTTGCCTAATTCTTTTCTGGTAGGTTTCCACACTACATTCCTTCCATCTATAGCATCTCTTAATATTACTCAGTTCCTTTGACTTTGATGCCTCATGATTGAGTATTTCTCTGGTCAAGTAGACTGTGATTTTGCTGTTGTCTGATAGGAGTGTCAGTGGGCTGACTGTGAATGATCTGAGAGATGCTGGGTTGAGGTCAGTGATAAAGTAGTCTACAGTATACTCTCTCTCTCTCTCTCTCTCTCTCTCTCTCTCTCTCTCTCTCTCTCTCTCTCTCTCTCTCTCGCTCTCGCTCTCTCTCTCGTTGCTGTAGTTTGGCAGGCATAGCATTGCCTCAGAGTCTACCATATCAGACAGAGCTTAAAAGTAACACTGCAGAAATACCTCCACATTGAATGATTGACATCCATTGAAGCTTTGTTGTTTCACAGCATACTATACCTATTCTATTTCTCTCGCCCTCTCCCCTCCTACCATTCTACTTCATTCCCTCTATATCTCTTCCCTCCCTCTCTCTCTCTC
>NW_019942552.1:468235-472063 GCF_002910315.2 Salvelinus sp. IW2-2015 | reverse complement strand
AAGGCACAATCTAGATTGGAGTCAACGTCTTAAGTAGAGTAGTTGAACATGTTATCATTACAACCTTGTGAAAGTGACAAACTGACACGTTTTCATTTTCGGCAAAAACAACTTTGATTTGACGGCCTGCACATGCGCAGTTCAGTGCGAGACGACCGTTGGACCCGATGACGTGTTTCTGCGCATGATCTTAGCTCGGCAATGTCGCCATTACATCACCTACAAGTGTGATCGGAGATTTCTATTGGAGAAGCAGTTCCTGCCTATCTTTATACTGTACTGTCTTTGATGTTACTGTGGTACAGACACTTTCCCTCCCCATCTCTCTCTCACTCGCCCTCTCCTTTCTTCCCTCTCTCTCTCTTGGCCTGTCTCCCGCCACGTGAGAGCGACCCAATCCCTCTGAGATGTTTTTCTCGCCTGCGTTTCCAGACCCCAGCGTGAGCGAGGAAGAGAGCGAGCAGCAGCATGCCTTGGTGGCGTGCCATCTGCAAAGCCGTCGTGTTTAGTAACTCGATCAAGGGGCCGAGGTACAGTCCTCTGAAGCAAAGAGCATTAGAGGCGTGATGGAAGGAGCCGAGCGGGGCCCAGTCGACAGCTTTGATATGTAAAAACCTGCATCTGTTCACTGCCCGGCTCGCACTGGCCGAGCCAGAAGGGGAGGTAGGGAAGGATTGAGAGGACTCATCTCATCTCACCACAGTATCCAGGAAATATGTGTTGGCTCTAATAGAAACGCAAAGCAAAGGCACAAATCATATCTCCAGCTGTGAAACTCTAATGTTCTTATTAAAACTTGTGAGATTATGTGAAGCCCTGCGACTGTGAGGAGAGAATAGAGGGAGGGAGAGAGGGATAGAGAGGAAGGAGTAGAGATGGACAGAGATCCATCCTGGCTGGACCTTGGCGGTTGTCTGTCGGGATTAGAACAAATGAGTCCTCTCTCTCTCTCCCTCCCTGCCTCCATCTCTCTCTCCCCTCTCCTTTCTCTCTCTCTCTCTCCGCTCTCTCTCTCTCTCTTTCTCTCTCCCCCCTCTCTCTCCTCTCCTTTCTCTCTCTCTCTCTCTCTTCTCTTATTTTCTCCTCTCAGCCCCTGAGCAGTGTCCCATACTTATATTATATATATTTCCCAGGTCCCTGTTCTGCTGTTTGTCGTGTTCCTCTCCTCCATACCACGTCATGCCCACCTTTTGTGCCTTTTGTGTGATCCTCGCCCCAAGCATAGCAGCGGCTCTAACTGACATACATCAAACGACACCCAGATGAGGATAAAGGGATAAAAAAGAGCAAAAAATTGACGGAATTATACGATTATTGTTTTTAATTAATTTTCCTTTCTGCAATCACAAAGGCGAGAACGACAGCCCGCAGGGGCTACACTCTAACATGAATATTTTTCTCTGACTATGCTTACTAACATTTTAATAACCAGTTTTTATAGAACAATGATGAATTGATCAGCTGCGTCGAACGAACTGTGTTGCAGCAAAGGCCAGTGAACGTGTTGGTTGTAAACCGGAATGTTGGATAGAGTCATTTTCCAGCAAGTCGATGGCGGTGCTAAATCTATAAGTTATTTGGTGAAACCCACCACGCATACCGACGACTACCACATTGATTAACGTTAATTGTATACTTTATGACTATCTAAAAGTTGAATAACATGTTGGCGCAGATCCTGCTGTTGGAAGTGCATTGTTTTAGTTTTCTCTGGCCTTAATAGAAGCAGTGAAGAGGGCTGTGTTCAAACAAAGCAGCAGTGGATCTCTGCATTATTCAACAACACATAGAGACTCATTATGAATAGTTAATTCATCGTTAAATATTCCATCAGTTTGACTAGTTAATGACTGTTAGGTTCTGTATCAGAACTCAATATCAAAACACATTGAATTTCCAAAGGTTGCACCAATAAGAATGGTTCTCCTTAGATAAAAGGCCTATATTTATTTGTGTTGCGTGTGTGTTTGTTTCCCTGCGGGCTGTGCAAAAGTCAATGCAGCAAGAAACATGTGACAGGTTCTGTTTGGTACGGTATGGAACTGTATGGAACGGTACGGCTCGTTGGCTTGGAACTGTGAGGAACAGACATTATAAATCTGTGTTGTACCAGGGTGGTTGTGGTGTGGTGAAAACGAAGAGAGAAGGACAGAGTGAGAGGGAGAGAGGGGGGAGAGCAGACAGGGAGATGGAGAGGCAGAGAAAGGAGAGGAAGGGAAGGAGAAAGAGCAAGATAGAGTGAGAGAGAGAGACAAGAATAGGCTGTTGCCTGTGCCACATGGGAAGAACTGGTGAACCTTGAACCCTACCACACAAAGGGAATGGAGTCTGCCTAACACCATACCACATGGATAAGCACACACACACACACACACACACACAAACACCAAAGTGGTCTCCAGCAGTGTGTTTGCGTCTACTTTATTTATGCGGCTCCCTGATGGATGTATCAGAAGTCTGAGTCGAGGGAAATGACATCTGAATGCCAAGCTTTTCCCTGAACCTGTGACATTCAGTGTCCCTGACAACATGGATACACACACACACACACACACACACACACACACACACACACACAACAACACACAAACACAACAACACAACAAACACACACACACACACACACACCACGCCACACAACACACACACACACACACACACACACACACACACACACCACACACACACACACACCACACACACACAGCACACACACACACACACACACACAACACACGTGGTCTCAGAAGCAGCTGTCACTGTCAATCCTTAGAATCACTCTATGGTAGAGTAGGTAAATTAAGTGACTGTTGTCTTTGCAGCTTTGTGTCCCCTTCCTTCCCAGATCTGAGTGTCTGAGCTGGGAGAGGCCCCTCTCTCTCCTCCTGTTGTATACATACACAACAGTTACGTATGCACACACTAACTGATGGATCACTCCTGAGCTCCGCACACACACACACACACACACAACACACACACACACACACACCACACACACAACACACCCACACACACAACACACAACACACACACACACACACCACACACACACCAACACCCACACACACACACACACACACACACACACACACACACACCACAAACAAACACACACCCAAACAAACACAACAACACATACACAACATGTCAACCAAACAAACACACAAAACACATACACACACATGCACACCAAACAAACACACATCTCTCCACCAACCTGCGACATTACAGCAAACCAGCCCCTCACGACCCCACCCTGCCTTACTGCTACATACAGCACCACAAAGAAGCAGCAGCGGCAGCATGGGAGTAGAGCATGCTCCCATCAGGGATATCAGAGATCCTCTTACCGCTTCAACTCGTCACGCAGCTGTCCACTGAAGAACTACTGTAGGGATGAGGGCGTAGAGCCCATGTTTAAAGATGTTCCTTACGTATGGAGAACGTTTACTGTTTTCATTCTATTGCCATGGCTTTCTGTTCATTTGTCTTCCTGAGGCGAAATAGAACAGCACTTAGCGATTTGCTGTAGTGCTACAGGAAGCTGTGGAGCAGAGGACTGATTTGCAGCATTGTACACAAAGACTACATTTGAATGTAATAGTGGAGATCCGTTCAGACCCCTCCTGTAAGACTGTGTTAGGTTTTCCGTGTTTTGTAAAAGCACAGGCCTGCTTCGTTTGAGGAGGAGCGGTTGCTGTTTTCATTTGAGCTGAGATTATTAGCTGTCTGTCGGAGAGAACACATATCACACACGAAACCCATGCACGCATACACACACACACACACACACACAACCACACACACACAACACACACAGCAACA
>NW_019942552.1:442354-468129 GCF_002910315.2 Salvelinus sp. IW2-2015 | reverse complement strand
ACACACACACACACACACACACACACACACACACACACACGTGTAACACCAGACTACAGATTCTGCTCAACTCTTTTACATTACAAAACCATATTAAAATATTCTCTGATGTTTTCCACTCAAACATGATTTTTTATTTATTTTTCATTCATACTTAGCAGGCAGCGAGTCTAACTCATCCTGATGATTTGTTTAATTTCTCATATACAGTAAGTTATTCATTAAAACCCTGGTGATGAGAGGCTGAGGACAGGGCCCAGATTCATAAAACCTTCTTAAGAAGAAATGTCTTCTTAACTGCTATTTTTCCCTTAACTATAGACTTCAAATCAAATTGCATTAGTCACATGTGCCTAATACAACAGGTGTAGACCTTAGTCAAATACTTACTTACGAGCCCCTAACCAACAATGCAGTTAAAAAAAATATGGATAAGAATAAGAAAAAAAAGTAACAAGCAATTAAAGAGCAGCAGTAGAATAACCATAGCGGGACTATATACAGGGGGGTACCGGTACAGATTCACTGTGCGGAGGCACTGGTTAGTTGAGATAATATGCCCATGACAGTAGAGTTATTAAAGTGACTATGCATAGATGATAACAGAGAGGAGCAGCGGCGTAAAAGAGGGGGGGCAATGCAAATGGTCTGGGTAGCCATATGAMTAGATGTTCAGGAGTCTTATGGCTTGGGGGTAGAAGCTGCTTAGAAGCCTCTTGGACCTAGACTTGGCGCTCTGGTACTGCTTGCCGTGTGGTAGCAGAGAGAACAGTCTATGACTAGGGTGGCTGGAGTCTTTGACAACTTTTAGAGCCTTCCTCTGACACCACCTGGTATAGAGGTCCTGGATGGCAGGGAGCTCTGCCCCAGTGATGTACAGGGCCGTATGCACTACCCTCTGTAGTGCTTTGTGGTCGGAGGCCGAGCAGTTGCCATACCAGGCAGTGATGCAACCCGTCAGGATGCTCTCAATGGTGCAGCTGTAGAACCTTTTAAGGATCTGAGGACCCATGCCAAATCTTTTCAGTCTCCTGAGGGGGAATAGGTTTTGTCGTGCCCTCTTCACGACTGTCTTGGTGTGCTTGGACCATGTTAGTTTGTTGGTGACCTGGACACCAAGGAACTTGAAGCTCTCAACCTTCTCCACTACAGCCCCGTCGATGAGAATAGGGGTGTGCTCGGTCCTCTTTTTCCTGTATTCCACAATCATCTCCTATGTCTTGATCACATTGTGGTAGAGGTTGTTGTCCTGGCACCACATGGTCAGGTCTCTGACCTCCTCCCTTTAGTCTGTCTTGTTGTTGTCGGTGATCAGGCCTACCACTGTTGTGTCATCGGCAAACTTAATGATGGTGATGGAGTCGTGCCTAGCCATACAGTCATGAGTGAACAGGGAGTACAGGAGGGGACTGAGCACACACCACTGAGTGGTGTTGAGGATCAGCGTGGCGGATGTGTTGTTACCTACCCTTATCACCTGGGGGGTGGCCCATCAGGAAGTCCAAGATCCAGTTGCAGAGGGAGGTGTTTAGTCCCAGGGTCCTTAGCTTATTGATGAGTTTTGAGGGCGCTATGGTGTTGAACGCTGGGCTGTAGTCAATGAATAGCATTCTCACATAGGTGTTATTTTTGTCCAGGTGGGAAAGGGCAGTTTGGAGTGCATTAGAGATTTCATCATCTGTGGATCTGTTGGAGCGGTATGCACATTGGAATGGGTCTAGGGTTTCTGGAATAATGGTGTTGTCAGCCTTTCAAAGCATTTCATGGCTACAGACGTGAGTGCTATGGGTCGGTAGTCATTTAGGCAGGTTACCTTAGTGTTCTTGGGCACAGGCACTATGGTGGTCTGCTTAAAACATGTTGGTTTTACAGACTCGGACAGGGAGAGGTTGAAAATGTCAGTGAAGACACTTGCCAGTTAGTCAGTGCATGCTCGCAGTACACGTTCCTGGTAATCCCTCTGGCCCTGTGGCCTTGTGAATGTTGATCTGTTTAAAACCTCTTGAAGCTAGGGGCAGAATTTTTTTCTTTGGAAAAATAACGTTCCCAATGTAAGATGCCTATTTCTCAGGTCCAGATGCTAGAATATGCATATAATTGACAGAGTAGGATAGAAAACACTGTTAAGTTTCCAAAACTGTCAAAATATTGTCTGTCTGCAGGCGAAAACCTGAGGAAATCCAACCCAGAAGTGCCTCTTATTTTGAAAAAGCACTATTCCATTGCCTGCCTTTTGTCCATTTAAAGGGATATCAACCAAATTCCTTTTCCTATGGCTTTCTCAGGGTGTGAACAGTCTTTAGACATAGTTTCAATCTTTTATTCTGAAAAATGAGTGAGATTTATCAAATCGCTGAATAGCTTAATGTCCTTCCATTAGTTCAAGCGAGCGAAAGTTGTAGCTCGACATTGTCTTTATCTCTGTTATTGAATAGTTTACCGTCCGGTTGAAATATTATCGATTATTTATGTTAAAAACAACCTGAGGATTGATTATTAAAAACGTTTGACATGTTTCTACGACCTTTACGGATACTATTTGGAATTTTCCTCAACCCTTGATGACCTGCCTAAAGCTGTGGAATACTGAACATAACGCGCCAGACAAATTGAGTTTTTTTTATATAAAAATAATCTTTATCGAACAAAAGGAACATTTATTGTGTAACTGGGAGTCTCGTGAGTGCAAACATCCGAAGATCATCAAAGGTAAGTGATTAATTGTATTGATTTTCTGACTTTCTTGACCAATCTACATTGCTGCCATGTGTTTGTAATGTTTTGTCTAGTGATCGATAAACTCACACAAACGCTTGCATTGCTTCGCTGTAAAGCATATTTTCAAAATCTGACACGACAGGTGGATTAACAACAAGCTAAGCTGTGTTTTGCTATATTGCACTTGTGATTTTATGAATAGAATTCTTTTTAGCAATCTTTTTTTTATTTGGCACTCTGCAATTCAGCGGTTGTTGATGAAAATTATCCCGCTAAAGGGATCCGTGCGTCAAGAAGTTAAAGGTCTTACTCACATCGGCTGCGGAGAGAGTGATCACACAGTCTTCCAGAACAACTGATGCGGTCATGCATATTTCAGTGTTATTTGACTCGAAGCGATCATAGAAGTAGTTTAACTCATCTGGTAGCGCATGTCACTGGGCAGCTCTCGGCTGTTCTTCCCTTTGTAGTCTGTAATGGTTTGCAAGCCCTGCCACGTCTGTCCAGCGTCAGAGTCGGTGTAGTACGATTCGATGTTAGTCCTGTATTGACGCTTTGCCTGTTTGATGGTTTGTTGGAGGGCATAGCAGGATTTCTTATAAGCTTCCAGGTAATAGTCCTGCTCCTTGATAGCAGCAGATCTAGCCTTTAGCTCAGTGCGGCTGTTGCCTGTAATCCATGGCTTCTGGTTGGGGTATGTACGTACGGTCACTATGGGGACGACGTCATCGGAGGAATCCCGGAACATATTCCAGTCTGTGCTAGCAAAACAGTCCTGTAGCTTAGCATCTGCTTTTCTGACCACTTTTTTATTGATCTAGTCACTGGTGCTTCCTGCTTTAATTTTTTATTGTAAGCAGGAATCTGGAGGATAAAATTATGGTCAGATTTGCCAAATGGAGGGCGAGGGAGAGCTTTGTATGCATCTCTGTGTGTGGAGTAAAGGTGTTCCAGAGTTTTTTCGCTCTGGTTGCACATTTAACATGCTGATAGAAATTTGGTACAATGAATTTAAGTTTCTGTGCATTAAAGACCCCGGCTACTTGGTGCGCCGCCTGTGGGTAAGCGTTTTTTTGTTTGCTTATGGCAGAATACAGCTCATTCAATGCTGTCATAGTTCCAGCCTCGGTCTGTGGTGGTATGTAGACAGCTACGAACAATACAGATGAAAACTCTCTAGGTAGATAGTGTGGTCTACAGCTTATCATGAGAGACTCTACCTCAGGCGAGCAATAACTCGAGACTTCCTTAGATATCGTGCACTAGATTTTATTTACAAAAATACAAAGTCCGCTGCCCCTTGTCTCACCAGATGCAGCTGTTCTATCCTGCCGGTACAGCGTATAACCAGCCAGCTGTATGTTGATAGTGTCYTCGTTCAGCCACGACTCCGTAAAGCATAAGATATTACAGTTTTGAATGTCTCGTTTGTAGTTTAATCTTCCCGCTAGGTCATCGATTTTATTCTCCAAAGACTGAATGGAAGGAAGGGTGGGTTTATTTGATCGCCTACGAATTCTCAGAAGGCAGCCTGCCCTCTGGCCCCTTTTTCTCCGCCTCCTCTTCACGCAAATCATGGGGATCTGGGCCTGTTCTCGAGAAGCAGTATATCAGTCGCGTCGGGCTCGTCAGACTCGTTAAAGGAAAAGAAGGATTCTGCCAGTCCATGTTGAGTAACTGCAGTCCTGATGTCCAGGAGTTATTTTTGGTCATAAGAGACGGTGGCGGCAACATTATGTACAAAATCATTTTTTAAATAAGTTACAAACAATGCAAATAAACTAACAAAAAAACACATTCGGTTGGGGACACGTAAACGTCAGCCTTCTTCTCCGGCGCCATTGTTACGACTTAAGAAGACAGTTAAGCAAAGATCATTAAATCTTAAGATATTTTTAAGGAATTGCACTTATGAACTATCTTATGAACTTCTTATTTTTTTTCTCAAGAAGCTTAAGTTTTTGCGTAAGAAGTGTTTTGTGAATCTGGGCCCAGGACTTAGGGGCACGCAAATAAAATGGCCTTTTGGATTAGCATCTTCATTGGTCATGTTGCTGTTTCAGCTCTCCCTTCCTATTAACTCTGATCCAGTGCACATGCTACACACACACACTGAGGCATATGCTAATTCTGGCCTATTAAGCCTCTTGTATGTAATTATCTTTTTCTCTCCTCTCTCTCTCTCTCTCTCTCTCTCTGTGTTGGTGTTGTTTTAAACCCCCACTGTGACTCCTGTCAAACATCTGTATAGAGATTGTGAAGATTGTCAAGTGAGAGCATCCTTAGGAGAGATAGTTAGTCATAACCTCACTCATGATTGCTAACAACACCTCCCACACAAATGAATATATTTACATGCACAAACACACTCTCTCTCTCTCACACACACATATACATACATACATACATACATACATACATACATACACACACCTCCCTCCCACACACACCTTTCCTGATGATTATACCTACAGGGCCATATGGGCTGAGTCAGGCCCTGACCTTGCATGGACGTGTCTGGGTGAATTATTCCCATGAAGAGGTCTGGTCTGGTCAAAGGGACGCAGCTTGTCCCATTCAGAAAAAGCTTATTAATGATTTTATATTAATTTCTCAATTTTGGAGATTATTCAGATGCAGTTTGTCATCCTGGATCTCCGTCATCAGATTCAGATCACGCATGACTGATTTTGTTTTAAACACTGGTTTATTAATTGATTCCCCACCGATGTGTATTAATTTCATCAGTCTTTTGTCATTTGTGTTGATTCTTGGTTTCTCATCCTTCAGTGATCGACTCTCCTGTATTATAATTATCGTCAGCTGGTTTACTAAGTGTTTTCTGATACCCTAATTGTGTCAACTACAAAATCTCATTAGTTGACATGAACTGTGCTTTTAACTGAAATAAAACACAGTCCACGCTTTTACCTGTTTCCTCCTCTCTCTCTCTCTCTCTCACTCTCTCTCTTTCTCTCACATCTCTTCCTCTATCCCTCACAGACCCTCTATCATTGGGTCTGGAAATGTGCTTTAGAGTACTAGAGTAGAGCACTCCTTTGTGAAGAAATAGCTTTCCTCTAAGCAATCTCCTTCCTATAGCGTCCCACAGTGAGCTGAGTAAATGACACTAGATACTTCATCCCCTCTCTATGGCTCTTCCAGTTCGCTGTTCTAACTCTAAGTTGTTTTCTCCCTGCTTCTCCAGTGTCTCCGCTTCCTATCCATCTCTCTGTGTCCCTCCCAAAGAGTCTTGAAGATAAAATGAGAGATGGTACTGCACCTTTCTGAACGGTGTTTCTCCTTAACCCGTCAAAGACCCTCCCACAGTGAAATATTTTTTTTATAAGACTACCTCACTCTTTATTTCGCTCTGTTTCGCTCCCTCTTGTTCTTTCTGTGAGACTCTGCTTCTTCCTGGGTCACCTTAACTCTATCCTAGTCTAACTGCTTCCTTCCCCCCTCCCCGCCCAGACCCTCCGTCGGTGGAGCCTGTTTCATTGGAGATGCGTCAGGGCCTGGGCCGGCCGGTGGCCATGAACTGCCGGGTCCTGCGTGCCCACCCCTCCCGGGTGCTGCGCTACGAGTGGCGGCTGGGGAACCGCCTGCTACATGCTGGACACTTCGACCAGAGCGATGAGACGGAGTACACCGTCAAAAGCCTCAACCGCGAGGGCTGGGGGGAGTACACCTGTGATATCATCAATGAGGCCGGTGCCGGGCGCTGCACCTTCTTGGTAACAGGTAAGGAACACATTATGTTTTTAAAATGCATTAAAATACATTTTAATTTGATACTTTCTGTTCCCAGTTGCTGAAATCACTCAATGTCGTTTATAGTGCTGCATTCTGGCTTTACTTGTCCAGTATAAGAATGCTAATTATACTGAACAGAATTTATATTGCCTCTTTCTCTAGGTCTCAAAGCACTTCACATTTTATTAGGTATAACTCACATCATCTTCACCCTCACAATGTGTTAATTAAACCCACCCACTTGGATTGACACACAGCAGAGCAGCCATTTTGTGTCCCATCTGCTGTGCGTCCTCTCTGTAACAGAGTTCTGAAGCAGGATGAGATTTTCCCATCCCCATCACGGTAATTAAACTTCCCAGTGATGTATTCTTGATGGCTGAATGATGTGAATGATGTCTGCAGCAAATTGAAACTTGCCTGTCAGACGGCTAGGTAGCTACAGTACGTGTGTCATGAGGTAATTGATTGAGAAGGAGTGGGCGAGACAGGGCATAATACAAATTGCCAAATTGAATGCGAGAGATGTCTTCTGTAAGATCGATGTCAGTCATAACACCTACCCTTACACATTCCCTAGTTTGTGTCCCAATTGGCACCATATTCCCTATAAAGTGCACTTCTTCTATGGGTCCTGGTAAAAAATGGTGCACTAAATAGGGGACAGGGAGCAATTTGGGACGTAGGCCTCTAGATTACTAATGACAGCTCGAACTATACGGGAAGGACCCGATCCTTCAGACAGGACACAGATCTGTTGGGTAATGCATGGTTATTCCCCTCTGGCTATTTATTGTCAGATTGCCATGCTGCAGTGTTCGTTGTGGAGCACCTGAAAATAGCAGGAGGAGCAGTCAGTGGCCGTGTCATCACTCACACAGAGCGCTTGTGTTTTATGACAGGGACAGATTAGTTTGGAGTGGCAGAAAGTGAGAGAAAGAGAGAGAGAAAGAGTGCGATGGAGAGAGAGGGAGGGAGAGAGAAAGAAAGAGAGATAGCAAGAGAGAAAGACAGATTGAGAAAAGGAGAGAGAGTGAAATAGACAGTGCCAGGGGACAGTGGCTTAAGTGGCTGAGGATCAAAGTGACAAATACTCTTCAGTCCCGAACCTCTCCATTCCTAATGGGAGGTCTGGGAGATGGAAACCTTCGCCTGGGTCCTGCGTCTTTCTCTCTCTCTCTCTCTCTCTCTCTGCCTCCCTCTGTTTGGTAGTGTCAGTGGTCTTTGTGTCATATATCAGTCCAGCCCCTGAAGACCAGGTAGAGTGAAGGAGGAGAGGAGATAATCACCTCCGGACGTTTGCTTTTCTCAGCGGGGCTCGCGTGCTATCACTCACCTCCTTCCTTCCTTCCATTGTTCTCTACTTCCATCCCTCCCTCCCTCTATCATCTCTACAGCCTTCTCTCCATCCCAGTTCTCACAGATTCCTACCATCCATCACCCATCCTTTTCTCTAGCCCTCTATTCATCCATCCCTCCCTTCATCCCTCCCTCCCTTTATCCATCTATCCATCCCCAGGTCGCTCCCTCTATCTCTCCCTCCTCACTCTATCCATCCTTCCAACCCTCCCTCTCTCTCCCTCCCTCCATCCCTCTCTCCCTTCATTCTTCCATCCCTCCCTCCATCCCAGTGCTCCAGATTCCTACCATCTGGACGTGGCTGGTGCCAAAGCTAAGGCAGCTCCATTAGTTAGTTATTTTTTATTTAACCTTTATTTAACTAGGCAAGTCAGTTAAGAACAAATTATTATTTACAATGACGGCCTACCAAAAGGCCTCCTGCGGGGACAGGGGCTGGGATTAAAAATATAAGTAAATGAAATACAAATATAGGACAAAACACACATCACAACAAGAGAGACAACACTACATAAAGAGAGACCTAAGACAACACCATAGCAAGGCAGCAACACATGGCAACCGAGCATGGTAGCAACACAACATGACAACATGGTGGCAACACAACATAACAACAACATGGTAGCAACACAACATAACAACAGCATGGTAGCAACACAACATAACAACAACATGGTAGCAACACAAAACATGGTACAAACATTATTGGGCACAGACAACAGCACAAAGGGCAAGAAGGTAGAGACAACAATACATCACACAAAGCAGCCACAACTGTCTGTAAGAGTGTCCATGATTGAGTCTTTGAATGAAGAGATTGAGATAAAACTGTCCAGTTTGAGTGTTTGTTGCAGCTCGTTCCAGTCGCTAGCAGCAGCGAACTGAAAAGAGGAGCGACCCAGGGATGTGTGTGCTTTAATAGAATGTGACTGGCAGAGCGGGTGTTGTATGTGGAGGATGAGGGCTGCAGTAGGTATCTCCGATAGGGGGGAGTGAGGCCTAAGAGGGTTTTATAAATGAGAATCAACCAGTGGGTCTTGCGACGGGTATACAGAGATGACTAGTTTACAGAGGAGTATAGAGTGCAGTTATGTGTCCTATAAGGAGCATTGGTGGCAAATCTGATGGCCGAATGGTAAAGAAATGTACCCTGTGCTACCCCCTCCTCCTCCTCCCATCCTAAAACATGAGCTCTTCCAATGTATCCTGCCTTACCTAATCCCCACCACCATCTGGGGCTAGTCCGATCCCTGTCCCTGTCTGCAGCTGTGGCCAGACATAATGTCATAATGTCCTGATTAATAGCATGTTGCTCAGACTCCCCACCGGCTGGGGTTTACTGTTAGACAGTGTGTTAAGTAGCTGACCTGTTTAAGACAAGTCATACATAACAGTCTGAATGCCAAGTCTCTGGATCAGTGTATTAGATCTCAAGTAGACCAGTAGAGGAGAAAGGAATCACATGGGAAGATAATCCAAAGATTTACCAATTTGCTCTCAAACTAAGTTTGTTTTGGTTCTGTGTTGTTTGTTGCCCTAAGATCAGCCTTAATTCCCTGGCATAGACTCACTCTTCAAGGACCAGTCCACTCATGTGGATCCTTACATTTTGGCATCTAGGCCCGTATAACAATATATATGATGGCTGAGGAAAGGGGTGGGATACGTTTGTGTAGCAGTTTGTGGAGAAAATGAGAATAGGTATAGTATGCTGTGAACAACAAAGCTTCAATGGATGTTAAACACTCAATGTGGAGGTATTTCTGCAGTGTTACTTTTAAGCTCTGTCTGATATGGTAGACTCTGAGGCAATGCTATGCCTGCCAAACTACAGCAACAAACTGCAGAGAGAGGGGGGGGCTGTGATAGAGTGAGAGAATGAGGAGGCTATAGATAAATATAGAGAACGAGAGAAGAGAGAATGGCTGTGATCTAGAGAGCGATGGAGGAGGAGAGGAGGAGGAGGGAAAGTTGTGTTATTGTATTTTCCTTATGTTTAGGGAGAGGAGGGGAGGGAGGGATGGAGAGGAGGGTGAGGAGCGGACGGAGGGAGGAGTGACGATCTCGGACTGGTGTTTCAGTAGAAAATATATCAGTCAAAGCCATTGGCTGAAAGCCAGGGTGGGGTCGATTAAACACCAGGGTCTCAGCCATCATGCCAGGGGCACACACTCCAAAGCCGGACAGCAGGCCATGCTCAGGGGCAAAACACACACACACTTTATCACACTGCTGGTCAGGAGCCAGGCCATGCCAGGGGCATTTGTGTGTGTGTGTGTGTGTGTGTGTGTGAGTGTGTGAGTGTGTGTGTGTGTGCCAGGCTGCAGGGGACATCTGTGGTAGCAGTGGCTTTAGTGAGATGAGATGGCCCTTCAATGCTGCCAGAGCAGAGTGGGAGGCAGTGTCTTCAGAGGGTTTAATCTGCACCACTGAGCTCTGGCAGGAACCTGGCACCACAGGGCAGGATGATCCCTGCAGCCCCTTCATCTCAGTGTGGCATACATTACTCATGCAACAATTTCTAAGATTTTACTGAGTTACAGTTCATACAAGTTACAGTTACAGTTCATATCAGTCAATTTAAATGTATACATTAGGCCCTAATCTATGGATTTCACATGACTGGGAAAGAGCACAGTCACGGGTGGGCCTGGGAGGGCATAGGCCCACCCGTTTGGGAGCCAGGCCCACCCACTGGGGGGTCAGGCCCAGAGTTTTTCCCCACAAAAGGGATTTATTACAGACAGAAAGTCTCCTCAACATCAAAGGGTTTAATCTACACCACAGCCTTATTAGCAGGATAGGATAGTGTTCTTCAATCCTGGTCCTGGGGTCCTTCGGTCCTGGAAAGAGTGTGAAGCATCTGATTCTGTTAATTAAAGGTTTAATGATCAGTTGAATCAGGCTTGTTAGTATTGGGTGGAAACAAATGCCTGCACTCCCTGTGCGTATCATAAAGAATTCTTTCTTAAATCAATATAGAGTAAAACAGTTCTCTAGGATTAGCGCTCAGAGCATATTGTAAATATTTACGAGAGAAGAGAATACCTGCACTCACTGTTCAGATGCCCCCCAGAGATTTCCACCACCGCAGTCAAATTGTTTCTCCATTAAAATTCTGGAAGCATCTGAACAGCGTGTGGGTATTCTTCTTTTTTATCACATCATATATCATATACTCTAGTAGTCTGCACCTGTACACTGTGTACCTGGAAATGCAGAGCATATTCCCCCTGCTCAGACTAGCAGTGTGACAGTGATGGATGACTGACATGATGTGCTTTAGAAACCAACAGGGAGCTTAAGAATAGTGTCATCTATCTGTTATAGAGGAGTCTGTCAGCCCTGAAGGACAGGAGCATAATGTACAGGTTATATATAGTCACGTGACGTGTAATCCTTTTTGATAAAAAGCCTGATAAGTATCTGTATACGCAGCATAGTCTCATTATCATATGTAAGAAATTGTGACATTTACAGGGGCAATCTGCAGTTGTTACATACATTTTTGGACTTTGAAATTAATGATATGAACCCAATGATTCTTGAGCAATATACTGTAACTTAAAAATGTCGAACCCCATCAGAATCCAAAATAGAAGCTTTTTTTTTGTCAAACTGTGCTTGTAAACAAAGTAAATGTAAACAAACACTATATAGCCTCAAATCATGGTTACGACAATATTTTTGATATCACGGATGGTCAGTCCTTGAATACATACGTCTATGAATTTGAGAATAGGTACATTTCTTCAGCCCCGTCCCTCAAGGTCTTACCGTGACAGGGGGGAGATGCTTTATTCTTATTCCAACTGCTGATTGCCGCTTTAATTTAAATATGTCTTTAATCCAAACCCAGCCAACTGTTATTACAACAATAGTAAAAGTGTAACCGTAGCTCAGTTAATATGAATAATACATCCCTCCTCTATAGAACACATTTCCCTTGGCATTCAGAATCCAGACTGGAACATTGTCATGTTCAATGTCTAGACACATTTGTTGGACAAAGGCACTGTGATGTTTGGGAAGCAGAGTTTGATCCTCATGAAGGGAAACAGATTTGTATGCGTTTCTTTGAACAACTGTGTTCTTTGAACCACTCTCCAAACTGAGTCTAGGGTACAGTTAAGCCACTGGAAAACAAATCTGTCATTGTGTATTTGTTGCCACCATTTCAAACACTTGGATATTTCACTCCGAAGCGCTTTTGTTTTTTGATTCATTGCTGGAGTTTGGTTTACACATCATTTAGTTTTGTTTTGGTTTCAATGTATATGAACATATTTTATGCCAGTTTGTTTTACTCATAAATACAAATTATTATTCATTTAGCATGGTCAGTAGCATACGTCTAGCTGCTATACAACTTGTGACTGGACCAGCGTTGTGTTCATAAGGATCCACATCCTACATCGATGTTAATGGAAGGAAGGTAAAGACAGACTAGCATATCACTACTGGACAGCATGGCGCCGACAGAGATGGTCGCCTCGCTTCGGGTTCTTAGGAAACTATGCAGTATTTAGTTTTTTTATGTATTATTTCTTACATTGTTACCCCAGGAAATCTTAAGTGTTATTACATACAGCCGGGAGGAACTATTGGATATAAGAGCGACGTCAACTTACCAACATTACGGCCAGGAATACGACTTTCCCGAAGCGGATCCTCTGTTCGGACCACCACCCAGGACAATGGATTGGATCCCAGAAGGCCATCCAAAACAACAACGCCGCAGAAGGGGCAGACGAAGAGGCGACCTGGCCAGGCTCCATAGATGTGCACATCGCACACCGCTCCAGAGTATACTACTAGAAAATGTCCACTCTTAACAACATGGTAGATGAAATTCGAGCATGGGTTGCCTTCCAGAGAGACATCAGAGATTGGAACATTCTCTGTTTCATGGAGACATGGCTCTCTCGGGATATGTTGTCGGAATCGGTTCGGCCACCGTGCTTCTCCATGCATCGCGCCGATAGAGATAAACACCTCTCTGGGAAAAGAAAGGGCGGGGTGTATGCTTTATGATTAACGACTCATGGTGTAATCATAACAACATACAGGAACTCAAGTCCTTCTGCTCACCCGATCTAGAATTCCTTACAATCAAATGCTGGCCATTTTACCTACCAAGAGAATTCTCGTCAGTTATAGTCACAGCTGTGTACATTCCCCCTCAAGCAGACACCAAGATGGCCATCAAGAAACTTCACTGGACTATTGCAAACTGGAAACCATACATGCTGAGTCTGCATTTATTGTAGCTGGGGATTTTAACAAAGCAAATTTGAGAACAGGTCTACCTAAATTCTAACAGCATATTGATTGCGCTATGCGCATGCGCAATACCCTCGACCACTGCTACTCTAACTTCCGCGACACATACAAAGCCCTCCCCCGCCCTCCCTTCATTAAATCCGACTACGACGCCATCTTGCTCCTTCCATCTTATAGGCAAAAACTCAAACAGGATGTACCAGTGATGAGAACCATTCAATGCTGGTCCGACCAATCAGAAGTCACAAGATTGTTTTGATCGCGCGAACTCGAATATGTTCCGGTCAGCCTCAGAGAACGACATTGATCTATACGCTGACTCGGTGAGTGTGTTAATAAAGAAGTGCATTGGAGATGTTGTACTCAATGTGACTATTAAAACCTCCCCTAACCAGAACCGTGGATGGATGGCGGCATTCGCGCAAATCTGAAAGCACGATCCACCGCATTTAACCACGGAAAGAGGTCTGGAAATATGTCCGAATATAAACAGTGTAGCTATTCCCTCCGTAAGGCAATCAAACAAGCGAAATGTGGTAGGGTCTACAGGAAATCACAGACTACAAAAAGAAATCCAGCCACGTCGCGYACACAGACGTCACGCTTCCAGACAAACTAAACACCTTATTTGCCCGCTTTAAGAATAATAAAGTGTCACCGTTGTTGCCCGCTAACAAGGACTGCTCCCCACCCCTCTCTCCTTCTCCGTGGCTGAGGTGAGTAAAACATTTAAAAGTGTTAACCCTTGCAAGGCTGCTGGCCCAGACGGCATCCCTAGCCGCGTCCTCAAAGCATGTGCAGACCAGCTGGCTGGGGATTTACGGACATATTCAATCGCTCCCTATCCCAGTCTGTTGTCCCCACATGCCTCAAGATGGCTACCATTGTTCCTGTACCCAAGAAGGCAAAGATAACTGAACTAAATGACTACCACCCCGTAGCACTCACTTATGTAATCATGAAGTGCTTTGAGAGACTAGTCAAGGATCATATCACCTCCACCTTACCAGTCACCCTAGACCCACTTCAGTTTGCATACCGCGGCAATCGCCATCAGACTGCAAACTGCCCTATCCCATCTGGACAAAAGGAATACCTATGTAAGAATGCTGTTCATTGACTACAGCTCAGCATTCAACACCATAGTACCCTCCAAGCTCATCATCAAGCTGGAGGCCCTGGGTCTCAACCCTGCCCTGTGCAATTGGGTCCTGGACTTTCTGAAGGGCCGCCCCCAGGTGGTGAAGGTAGGAAACATCTACACTTTGCTGACCCTCAACAATGGGGCCCCACAAGGGTGCGTGCTCAGCCCCCTCCTGTACTCCCTGTTCACCCACGACTGCATGGCTATGCACGCCTCCAACTCAATCATCAAGTTTGCAGGTGACACAACAGTAGTGGGCTTGATTACCAACAACGACAAGACAGCCTACAGGGAGGAGGTGAGGGCACTCGGAGTGTGGTGTCAGGAAAACAACCTCTCACTCAACATCAACAAAACAAAGGAGATGATCGTGGACTTCAGGAAACAACATCGAAGGGACAGCAGTGGAGAAGGTGGAAAGTTTTAAGTTCCTCGGCGTACACATCACAGACAAACTGAAATGGTCCACTCACACAGACAGTGTTGTGAAGAAGATGCAACAGTGTCTCTTCAACCTCAGGAGGCTGAAGAAATTTGGCTTGTCACCCAAAACCCTGACAAACTTTTACAGATGCACAATCTTGAGCATCCTGTCAGGCTGTATCATAGCCTGGTACGGCAACTGCACCGCCCTCAACCGCAAGGCTATCCAGAGGGTAGTGAGGTCTGCAGAACGCATCACCAGGGGCAAACTACCTGCCCTCTGTTCCCACCGCTACCATCCAGAAGGCGAGGTCAGTACAGGTGCATCAAAGCTGGGACCCAGAGATTGAGAAACAGCTTCTGTCTCAAGGCCATCAGACTGTTAAACACCAATCATTAACTCAGAGAGGCTGCTGCCTACTGTGAGACCCAATCACTGGACACTTTAATAAATGGATCACTAGTCACTTTATACAATGCACTCTAAATTATGCCACTTTATTAATGTTTACATGTCTTACATTACTCATATCACGTGTATTTTACACCATCAATTGCACCTTACATGTCCATATTCTCATTCACCCCTTTAGATGTGTGTATTAGGTAGTTGTTGTGGAATTGTTAGATTACTTGTTAGATATTACTGCACTGTCGGAACTAGAAGCACAAGCATTTCGCTACACTCGCATTAACGTCTGCTAACTATGTGTATGTGACAAAAACATTTATTTGATTATAAATAGAATTATGTTCATAAACTACTGAAATCAAACGGGTAGTGGTGGTGGGTAGGTACAATAGGAGGAGTAGAAACGGTTCATAGCTTGTTGTTATGGAGACAGAGACAGAGACAGAGACAGAGACAGAGACAGAGACAGAGACAGACAGAGACAGACAGACAGGTTTATCCACCCCTAGATCAAAGCTGACTTTTTATATTGCATTAATATACAGGATGTCCTTTTAGGAGTGCTTTTCTGTGATGGGTGTATGACCTTTCAAAGCCACATGTCTACAAAACATGGAATAAATAACAGAGGAATGAAATTGGTGAGAGAGAGAGAAAGAGATACTTATCCTTGGGAGTTTCTGCAACATTTCCCAGCATGGGCTAAGCTCACAACTGCCAGGTATAATCTTATTGTATTCAGTTCTTCATATTTTCTCTACAATTGTGTTCACTAGAAAGATTACTACTGTAGAATTAAGTTATGCGATTGTTAGTTCAATCTCAATTGGAGAGCAAATTTGGGGAATACATTCTCAAAATGGTATATACTGTCCTGAACAGAAGAGATGGTTAGATATCTAATTGTTTTTGTATCTCATGACTTTTGAAAAAAGTCCAATCAACCATATTATCACAATGCCACAAAGAACATAATTCTAAACTGGGATACAAAGAGCGTGATAAATAGCACATTTAAGTCCATTAGTATACACTTCCTGTATCTGAACAGGTTTTTATGGAAATGATACCAAACACATTTCCCCAAATATTGTTCTGCTCTAGCCCCATTAGATTTTTCTCTTGTTCTCCGGAAATTATTTTATATTGTTGATAAATGAGCTAGTCTTTTTGTGTGAAGTAGAATATTGTATTTTCAACAGCTTTATCCATGTAGGCTTGTGATCTCCAATCGGCTGTCCAAACAAATGCAAAGCATCATTAACCTGATGTATCGTCACAGGATTCAGGATGAAACATGTTTAGAAGAGATTGTGACTTATTATCTCAGGTCATTATGAGAATTTATCAAACTAGTGAGAGGTTGAGAGAAACAGTCAATCTTGATTTCCGCCCAAAGCAGTATGCTACCTATTTTATCACAATTTTGTTGATTGGTTTAGAAGACCTATCTTCAGAAACTGAAGTGATTGATTGTAAAAGTGAAAGGCTTAACCTCAGAAGTGATTGATTGGACACTAAACAGATTTGTTGAGTTATGTTGAATATACTCACGAGTTCTCATTGACTTTGTGTTGGGAAAGTACAGTACTATATGCAGTCATTGAGTTCAAGCTTCGTATCATTTACCTTTGGTCTCATTCACTGTACTTTTCACAGGCATTAACATTCAAAGTTTTGCAATGAAACATGTAAATAGTTAAATTATTAATATCCAGGCTTTATGTAATTTTAAAGCACTTACTTCAAAGAAGAGGAAAGGGTTAAATACAGAAGAAAACAACAAGATTGTTGGACGCCGTGCCTGGTCTGGGAACCGGCGCTGAGGAAGGCTCCGGCCTTGGAGTGGGACCGGACGTCGTGCCTGGACTGGACATCGGCACAGTGGAAGGCTCCTGCCATGGAGTGGGACTGGACGACATGCCTGGATTGGGCACCGGCACAGAGGAAGGCTCCTGCCATGGAGGTGGTGACTTGACGACATGCCTGGATTGGCACCGGCGCAGAGGAAGGATCCTGCCATGGAGCGGGACTGGGCAGAAGAAGGCTCCGGCCAGGAGCAGGACTGTACGCCGTGCCTGGACTGAAAATCGGCACAGTGGAAGGCTCCTGCCATGGAGTGGGACTGGACGACATGCCTGGATTGGGCACCGGCACAGAGGAAGGCTCCTGCCATGGAGTGGGACTGGACGACATGCCTGGACATCGGCACAGAGGAAGGCTCCTGTATGGAGCGGGACTGGACGACATGCCTGGATGGGCACCGGCACAGAGGAAGGCTCCTGCCATGGAGTGGGACTGGACGACATGCCTGGATTGGGCACCGGCACAGAGGAAGGCTCCTGCCATGGAGTGGGACTGGACGACATGCCTGGACATCGGCACAGAGGAAGGCTCCTGCTATGGAGCGGGACTGGACGCCGTGCCTGGACTGGACATCAGCGCAGAGGAAGGCTCCGGCCTTGGCACGGGACTGCACGCCGTGCCTGGACTGAGCACCAGTGCAGAGGGAGGCTCCTGCACTGGAGCGGGACTGGACGCCTTGCCTGGAAGCTCTGGACCGTTGACCCTCGCTGGAGGTTCCGGAACGTTGACCGTCGCTGGAGGTTCCGGAACGTTGACCGTCGCTGGAGGTTCCGGAACGTTGACCGTCGCTGGAGGTTCCGGACCGTTGACCGTCGCTGGAGGTTCCGGAACGTTGACCGTCGCTGGAGGTTCCGGACCGTGGACCGTTGCAGGAGGTTCCGGACCGTGGACCGTAGCATGAGGTTCCGGACCGTGGACCGTAGCATGAGGTTCCGGACCGTGGACCGTAGCATGAGGTTCCGGACCGTGGACCGTAGCATGAGGTTCCGAACCGTGGACCGTAGCATGAGGTTCCGGACCGTGAACCGTCGCCGGAAGCTCCGGACTGTGAACCGTCGCCGGAAGCTCCGGACTGTCGCCGGAAGCTCCGGACTGTCGCCGGAAGCTCCGGACTGGGGACCGTCGCCGGAAGCTCTGAACTGTGAACCGTCGCCGGAAGCCTGGTGCGTGGAGCCGGGCACAGGTGGCACCGGAGTGGTGACACGCACTTCAGGGCGAGTGCGAGGAGCAGGCACATGACGTACCGGACTGGGGAGGCGCACTGGAGGACTAGTGCATGTCGTGCATCATACACCAACACAACAACTCTCTCATTTCTCTCTCCTCCAATTTCTCCATCAACTCACTGACGGTCTCTGACTCTCTCCGTTCACTCTCCTCCAATTTCTCCATCTTCTCCCAGATTGGCTCTGGTTCACTCCTCGGCTCCGCCGATCACCCCGTTTGCCCCTCCCCAAAATATTTTGGGGCTGTTCTTTGGGCTTTCGTTGTGCCCGCGAACCCCGGCGTCGTCGCTGTCTTCCCTTCTCTCCTTGCGTCTGCTTCCAAGGAAGGCTTTCGTGTCTTCCCATTATTTCCTCCCAAGTCCAGGATATCTTCTCCTCCTTGATCTCCTCCCAAGCCCAGGATACCTTCTCCTCCTGGGCACGCTGCTTGGTCCTGGTGTGGTGGCATCTTGTGTCACGATCGTCGTAATAACATTCAGACCAAAGCGCAGCATGAAATCGGTTCGACATTTTATTAGAAGTGAACCGCACAAAAAACAATAAAGAGCAAATGACACGTGAAGCTATGGAGTGCTCACAGGCAACTACAAGATCCCACAAAACACAGTGGGGAAATGGCTGCCTAAATATGATCCCCAATTAGAGACAACGATAAACAGCTGTCTCTGATAGGGAACCATACCAGGCCAACATAGAAATAAAACAACCTAGATTACCCACCCTAGTCACACCCCGACCTAACCAAAATAGAGAATTAAAAGGCTCTCTATGGTCAGGGCGTGACAAACAAACTAGCCTTAAAGCCATGATTTTGTGAACCAGGGCCCTCATTTATCAATGTTGCGTAGAAAAGCTTCTAAATGAACTCGTACGAAGAAAATGTAGAATGTTTGCAAGTACAAAAAAGTTGGTATTTATCAATTGCTCATACTCTTGATTTACACACACCTGTAAGTATTTTGCCTTGATTAATCAGACAAGTTCTTAAACACTGTGCTAGTGCACGTGAAGTCTCATTTACATAAAGAACCGCCCTAAAGGATCATTTATGATCACAAACCTTCCCTTAGAATCTGCAAGAAATGTCACTAATTTCTGTTCGCCAACATGGAGAAATGAAAGAAGAGAAAGAGAAAAACTTTGCAGACGCAGAAATATAACTTTTGATCACTGAAGTGGAAGCAAACAAGCCATACTTTTTGGAGCCCTCAACAATGGCTTGACAAATAAGAGAAAAATATTGCTTGGGAGCAGGTTAGAGCTGTGGTAAATTATGCCTCATCTGAGTGCAGAACCGTTAATGAAATTAAAAAGAAATGGTTGGATTTGAAAACATATGCACATTTTTTTTAGATGATCCACAAAAGGGCTATAAATGTAACAGGAGGAGGGCAGAGTGACTCTTCACTGTCTGCTATGGACCAGCACATTGGCAGCATAATTGGAGAGACCTCAGTATCTTGCATCATTTGTTATGGTGATAATGAGGACCCTCTCCCAGACCCTGAAGGAATACCCGACACACCAACTGATGGTAAGTCAAGCTTTATATTCGCAACCATATTCAGACATGGACCACATCTAAATATTTGTTCTTGACAACAAATATAACAAATATACATAACGGTTCAAAAGTTTGGGGTCACTTAGAAATGTCCTTGTTTTTGAAAGAAAATCACTTTTTTGTCCATTAAAATAACATAAAATTGATCAGAAATAGTGTAGACATTGTTAATGTTGTAAATGACTATTGTAGCTGGAAACTGCTGATTTAAAAACTTGTTTTTAATGGAACATCTACATAGGCCTACAGAGGCCCATTATCAGCAACCATCACTCCTGTGTTCCAATGGCACGTTGTGTTAGCTAATCCAATTTTATCATTTTAAAAGTCTAATTGATCATTAGAAAACCCTTTTGCAATTATATTAGCACAGCTGAAAATGGTTGTTCTGATTAAAGATGCAATACATCTTGAGACTAGTTGAATATCTGGAGCATCGGCATTTGTGGGTTCGTTTACAGGCTCAAAATGGCCAGAAACAAAGACTTTTCTCCTGAAACTCATCAGTCTCTTCTTGTTCTGAGAACAAGAATAGACTGACGAGTTTCCGAAGAAAGTTATTTGTTTCTGGCAATTTTGAGCCTGTAATCAAACCCAGAAATGCTGATGCTCCAGATACTCAACTAGTCTAAAGACTGATTGCTTCTTTAATCAGAACAACCGTTTTCAGCTGTACAAATGTACAAATTGATAAATCCCACACTTTGCTTAGAAATGATAGCACGCATGGTTTACAAACATTTCTGTTCATATGCAACAATGATAAATGAGGGCCTAGACATTTAGCCCAGTGAACTTTTCCCTGATGTTCTGTATAAATAGGTTATCCAGTTCTTTAATTAAATCAAATCAAATGTTATTTGTCACATGATTCGTAGACAACAGGTGTGGACTAACAGTGAAATGCTTACTTACGGGCCCTTCCCAACAATGCAGAGATAACAAAAATACAGAAATAATAGAATACAAAACACGTAATAATAAAAGTAATAATAAATACGCAATGAGTAACGATAACTTGGCTATATACACAGGATACCAGTGCCGAGTCGATGTGCAGGGGTACGAGGTAATTCAGGTAAATATGTACAGTACTACTTTGAATAATCTTTTTTGGTTACTACATGATTCTGTATGTGTTTTGATGTCTTCACTATTATTCTACAATGTAGAAAATAGAAAAATAAAGAAAAACTCTTGAATGAGTAAGTGTGTCCAAACTTTTGACTGGTACTGTACATATAACTAGGAATAAAGTGACTAGGCAACAGCATAGATAATAAACAGTGGCAGCAACGTATGTGATGTGTCAAAAAAAGTTAGTTGTTTCCAATATGACAGACACTTGATGTACGTCTGATTGATTTACACTCCTACCAGCCTGCGGTCTGATTGGTTCACACTTCCCAGCCTGTGGGAAAAACTCTGCTGATTGGTTCACACTCTTCAGACGGAGTACTGATAGGTTGACAGCTCTAATACATGTTGTCTCAACTTCATATTGTCAGATCACTGCATCGCTTCATTTCAGTTAGCATTAGCCTCAGTCTCGACTATCGCTATTAGAAATCAACAGATATAGCTGTTTGAACAGTTTCAGATTTCTGGGTGGTCACAGGGAGAATAATGTTATACTGTCTTTAGATAATCTCCTCTTGAATGTTGGTTTCTAAGTAATAATGTGTTTTCTTTGACCTGTGAGAAATGTATTTCTGTTGGCTCTCTGTCTCTCTTCTTTAAATATTGAATACTGTATGTCAAGCAGCCCACTTCAGCCCACCATACATAGCACAGGAGGTTGGTGGCACCTTAATTGGGGAGGACGGGCTCATGTTAACGGCTGGTGCTCTCAGACGAGAGTATTCTGAAATCGGAGTAGATAGCCAGAGCTAATTTATTTCCATTGGGAACGCACAACGACTATACCACTTAGCTAAGAATGACGTGAATAATCAAGTCAATAAACGCTGGTTAGTTAGATAGCATATCGTTAATATACTGGCAAGTTCAATGTATTATTATGCGGTTAGTAAGGATAGCGTAGCCAACACATTGTCAGCCAACATAACGGGTAGCGTAAATAATTTGGAAAGTCATTACTTTATTACATTGCTCAACATTTTCTTAACTTTTGTCATAATTAGTTAAAGCAATTAATTTGTTTCCGCTCTCGTCGGACTTCAGCTGCATATTTTCCGCCATTTTCTTCAAATCTAAAGACGTTGTGAAGCCACAGCCATTTCCTGAAGAATTGCATTAAGAGCCCTAAAAGTACAGAAATAGTGTATACTTCGTATTTTGGCAAATGTAGTACGACATCCGGGAACTTTTGGCATACTAACTCTATCCATGCTATGACCAATAAGCGTACTACATACTCAATTTACTTCCCAAATAGTGCAGTTAGTGTGGTTAGTAGGAGTATTCGAACACAGCTCGTGTGCCTCGGCTGCTCTATCGTTACCTCTCATTCACACAGGTACATGTTCATTTTATTTTATTGTCAATCTATCTACTCAGTGTCTATCAGTCTATTTATCATCCCGTGCTGCTGCTTGAATGGACTATACCCCTGCTTGTTTTATGTTTGTTTACACAGGATATGATGATGTCTGCTCTGTAACAATACAAATCTTGAGTTCATATTCATGACACATTGCACACATACTATGCACATTATGCATAAAAATGACAATGTAATCCTCATTTGTATAGGATATGGTGACCAATGGCTCAACTTACCCCATGGCAAACATTTTGACTATATTAGCCCACACAGCTACAACGATGCACTTTCATGCTAAGTTTGCTAGGTTTAGGACCTAGTACTGAAACTTATAGAGACCCCAGCTGATGTACACTTGGGTTAAGATACAAGAATCATGAAACCTCTAACACAATACATTTATTTCACTGTTTTTGGACCTAACTTGCTTACCATTTTTTCCATGTGGTTTCTTCCTTCACAGACTCACATGAAATTATGACCTCTTCCTAAATATTTGGTCACATGATTCATTTTGAGTATGGTTTCCTAGAAACAAGGGTGGCTAAACTAACCCTCTGGCTCAATTTACCCCACTCTTCCCTACAGCACTTTTTTCCCCTGTTCTGACAATAACACAGCTGACCTTGTGGCTTCCATCAAAGGAAACAGCTTTATTACATTTACATTTTACATTTAAGTCATTTAGCAGACGCTCTTATCCAGAGCGACTTACAAATTGGAAAGTTCATACATATTCATCCTGGTCCCCCCGTGGGGAATGAACCCACAACCCTGGCGTTGCAAGCGCCATGCTCTACCAACTGTTGGCTCAGTTATTGACACAATGTATGAGAAAGATCGACACACTTCTGTGAAAACAAGTTTCCGTCAGTACAAAAGAACGAACACCACTGACTCCTTATCAAACTGGTCAAAAACAGGCCAAATCAAATAAAAGTTTGAGTCACATGCGCCGAATACAACCTTACAGTGAAATGCTTACTTACGAGCCCCTAACCAACAGTGCAGTTAAAAAAAATACTGGTTATTGGAGGTAACTCTCATGGTTGATGCATTGCAGCCATTTTGTGGAGTAATACTCAACATGACATGTTTGCATTTTGGCAACCTGAAAGAAAAACGACAGTGTTTTTTTTTTTTTACAATGGTCTACTTTTTTTTACAGCAATTCACATGGCCCTCTTATTTAACTTGATTCAGTATCTCTGGTACATATGTGACCTGTTTCAGGAAACTAAGCGTATGGCCACATATGGTCGGTCACATATGGCTTGGGTTCCTTACTCCCTTGATGCCACAGATAAAGCGGAACAGTGGAAGTTGAAATACAAAAATATTTAATTAGTTGTAAATGTTTGTTTGTGTTTACAGGGAAAGCGTATCCTCCAGAGTTCTACTACGACACGTACAGTCCGCTGTGGCAGAACCGGCCTAGAGTCTATGGCTTCAAACTGCAGTGGACCCAGATGAACCCCAATGCTGTGGATCGCATCGTGGCCTACCGCCTCGGCATACGTCAGGTAGAAGTTTGTGTGTGTGTGTGCATGTGGGTGTTTGCTGACCCTAACCCCAACCCTGGACATAAAAAGGCCTTTACAGATGACAGAAAAGTGACATGATAGAGAGAATAGCAGTAATAAACGTCATGGACATAGAGGCTCTCTGGATATTCCCAACTCGTATTGTTCTCCTTGGACGGCTCCATCGGCCCTGTAGAGAGAGAGCATCATGTGGAGAAAGGAATGGGAGCCGTTGGACCTTTTTACCTTCAGATAGAGGAAAGGCTTCCGATTACAGTCAGCATTGATTGGTGGTCGGCCCAGGCTACTTTAAGAATGTCAATCTCTCTCTCCTTTCCTCACTCTCTCATCCCCTCTCTCTGGGTCTCTTTTTCTCTCTCTTTGTCTGATTTCTCTTTCTCTCAGTCTCACACTTCCTACATCGTGGTGAAAGACAACAGTCCCCTGTCAAGAAGCGTTTTCTACATCAACTGTTGTATCACCCAATAAAGCATCCATCCAGTCTAGTGGGCGTTTGTAGTGTGCTTGCYGTGATGCCTTCTGAATTGTCCCAGAGTGGATTATAGTAGTGCTGTATTGTACTTTATGGTATTGCAAGTTGTATTGGTTGTAGTAGTCTATTGTGTTGTTAGGTAAAAGGTTCAGCTACATGGCCATGTGAACACTGTTGTGTCTAGCTTCTATGTGTCTTTGCCTCAAATGTTTCACAACATTTGCATGTTGGTAGCGTGGTTAAGCTGAGGCTTGATGCCACTATATGTGGTGTCTTTCATTTTACCCATAATAATCCCCTACTGTGACAAAGTGGCTCCCTCCTTATGGTCACAGCAGGCATTGACTTTCACAACATTTAGTAATGTGGGCTAGGTCTCTACACAGTCTGTTGATGGGCTGAGAAACTGTTGATCGTGTCAGGCTTGATCACAATAACCACCACCATTAAAGGAAGATACTGTATTCAGACATTGCTTTAAGGTCTTATGTTGTAGTTTCTGTTGGCCTTTATCGGTTCAGAAGAAGCTCTTATTCAGAACCACTGCATTACAGGCGACAGTAAAGCCTCCTGAACTGACGTCCTCACATCTCTGCCCAAACTGAGTGAGTCTTATACCTGCCGTTCTATTCTGTTAGTATAATTCCATATTTGTTTCATTCTACACCCCGTCAGGAATTTACGTTTGAAAAACACATTAAACCCAAGCTTGTTTGTGTACCGCAATGATTTTTCTGTCAACGATCTCTATCGGCCTGTTTGGTAATAAATGAGGATGCGCTCTCGTGATTCGTTCATTCGTCGTGGGAGCCAATGATACGCCGGCTTCCTGCTTGCCAGGCAGGCTGTTGTTTGAGCCCTTGCCAGGAAGATACATTTACTCCCTTCTCCCTTACCTCACCTCGCTCATCAACTCATCCTTGACCGCTGGCTACGTCCCTTCCGTCTTCAAGAGAGCGAGAGCGAGAGTTGCACCCCTTCTGAAAAAACCTACACTCGATCCCTCCGATGTCAACAACTCACACTTCATGTTTCATCTGGGTGAGCCTCTCCATGATTTCAATCTGGGTGTGATGATACGGCCTCTCCATGTTCATCTGGTGGCAACTCTCCACCTGGTTTTACACTATTACTCTTTTACGGGTTACCATTATATTTTATTTACATTCACCTAGAAATTATTGCCGAGCGACCTAATTACACATATAGCAGCCGTTTTTGGTTGGTGTCAGGATGAAAGGAGCTAACCATGATAAACAAAAGGAGAGGCTCCCCAGATGAAATTGAAGAGGGGCTAACCCACATGAAACATGAAAGAGAGGCTCACCCAGATGAAACATGAAAGAGAGGCTCACCCAGATGAACATGGAGAGGCTCACCCAGAGAATGGATATACATGGAGAGGCTCACCAGATGAAACATGGAGAGGCTCACCCAGATGAACATGGAAGAGGCTCTACCCAAGATGATTTTCATCTGGGTGATGTCCTCTCCATGTTTCA
>NW_019942552.1:432401-441364 GCF_002910315.2 Salvelinus sp. IW2-2015 | reverse complement strand
TACAGACCAAGTATCCCTTCTTTCTTTTCTCTCCAAAACTCTTGAACGTGCCGTCCTTGGCCAGCTCTCCTGCTATCTCTCTCAGAATGACCTTCTTGATCCAAATCAGTCAGGTTTTCAAGACTAGTCATTCAACTGAGACTGCTCTTCTCTGTGTCACGGAGGCGCTCCGCACTGCTAAAGCTAACTCTCTCTCCTCTGCTCTCATCCTTCTAGACCTATCGGCTGCCTTCGATACTGTGAACCATCAGATCCCCTCTCCACCCTCTCCGAAGCTGGGCATCTCCGGCGCGGCCCACGCTTGGATTGCGTCCTACCTGACAGGTCGCTCCTACCAGGTGCGTGGCGAGAAATCTGTCTCCGCACCACGTGCTCTCCCACTGGTGTCCCCCAGGGCTCTGTTCTAGGCCCTCTCCTATTCTCGCTATACACCAAGTCACTTGGCTCTGTCATATCCTCACATGGCCTCTCCTATCATTGCATGCAGACGACACACAATTAACTTCCTTTCCCCCCTCTGATAACCAGGTGGCGAATCGCATCTCTGCATGTCTGGCAGACATATCAGTGTGGATGACGGATCACCACCTCAAGCTGAACCTCGGCCAATTCATGTTTCATCTGGGTGAGCCTCTCTTTCATGTTTCATCTGGGTGAGCCTCTCTTTCATGTTTCATCTGGGTGAGCCTCTCCATGTTTCATCTGGGTGAGCCTCTCCTTTCATCTGGGTGATGCTCTCCTTTATGTTTCATCTGCCAAGAAATTATCTTGACCCTTTTTTACTTTTCCAATTTTCTTCCTTTGCGATGAGCGTTCTGATTTCATCCCTCTTGGCGATTGTGAAATCGATGGAACATGAACGAGTAAGGAGAAGACAGGGAGCATAGAAGAGCAAGAGAGGGAGAGTGAGAGGAAGGGATGTAGGAGGAGAGGCTCCCCCCTTCATAAATAAATAAATGCTTAGATAACCCTGGTAGGACACTGAGTGGGGCGCGCTGAGACAGTGGTGCAGTAATGAAAGCGTTGGCACGTGGACCACTCTTCCTCCACACCAGTCCTCCTCTCCTCTACCTGCTATTTATAGCCATAACAGACCAGCTAATACTACACCTGTTCTGTTCCTCTTCCATTCACACAGAATCATTATCAGTCCCCCTCACCGCTGCCTTTGAATTAATACTGAGGGCTGGTGGGCTTTATGCCTCTGTAATGAATGGCTCTCTGTTATCGTCTGGGGCCTGGACAGACAGGCGAACGGGCAAGCTAGGCCAGTCGGGCTGAGGAGAGACAGTGTGAAACCATAGTTGAAAGGAAGGAACGTAGGAGTGAGGAGAAGTACAACGCAGGATCACAGATCACCTTGGCTGCTCTCTGTCTGTCTGTCTGTCTGTCTGTCTGTCTGTCTGTCTGTCTGTCTGTCTGTCTGTCTGTCTGTCTGTCTGTCTGTCTGTCTGTCTGTCTGCTCCCTTCTGGCCCTGCTTCTGTACACTCACTACTTCAAGGCAAGGAAGCCTTTTCCTTTTTACTCTCTCTCTTTCTCTTTCCTTCCTTCTCTCGTTCATTCCAATGAGGCAATGACAGTCTTTTCCTTCTTACTCTGCTCTGTCTCTCTCTTTCTCGCTCTCCTCCTCCTCAGTCAATTGATCTGTCAGTCAGTGTTGGATCAGTACGCTGGGTGAGGAGCAACACAGATCAATAGCAGCAGACTAATTACATGCAGCCAATCTCTCTCTCTCTGTCCCCCTTCCCCTCTCTCACTGCCCCCTCGTCTCTTTGAGCAACTCCTCTGATTCTTAAAGTTCCCGTGCAAATCCCATAAACTGTTGCTGCAGTCAAGTGAAGTTACATGTGATAAGGCACTCTGTCTCTGTCTGACTTCCTGTTAACAAACACTTTGAGTGAAAGGTAATGGCATACACAGAAAATAATAATTGCGTCAAGTGGCGACGAGTCAAACAAACAATAATGGGGAAATAAAACAGAAGCACCAAACTTAAGGAAGTCGAACAGAGACCCATTGTTGGAAATCACGTTCAAATAGTAAACGGGTTCTGTAATGAGAAATTGTAGTTTGATTTAATTATTTAAAAGACAATTCTGTTCCCTGATGGTGGAAAGATGGATTCATCAGCCTCCATTTGCTCAGTCAGTTTGAGGCAGAGTGGTTCTGAAGCCAAGATTGGCATTTAAGGCCTCCATCTGCCGTTAACAGCAGTTACTACTTCCTCATATATGCACACACACACATGCATGCACACTCACACACGAACGCTCCTGGGCACTCATATACACACACTTCCTCAACTCTCATCCCGAACCCTTCCAATTCATGCCAATTAGCAGAGGTGCCTTTTGTACTCTGTGGTAGAGTGTAAATTAAAAGGGTTGGCGCAAGCAGTTACAGCCTGTGTACAATTATCAATAACAGACAAAAGCAGATTTACCTGTGAACCTAACTTAATGACAACTCTCAATCGGTAATTACAGAGCAGACACACTCTAGTTAATTACTTAATTGTCTCTGGCCTAACAAACACACACGCACGTGTACACACACACACATTGCATCATTACAAACTCATCTATCGCTTCTCTCTTTCCTTCTCTCCTCTCTCTCCCTCTCTAGCCTGGCTTCAAACATTCACCCAGGCATATGGTGACTAATTGTGATGCAGAAGCTGTTACAATCCTCTTTTCCAGTCTCTGCTATCCTACAACTGATACTCTAGGAGAAAATACAACCCTCTCTCTCTCGCTTCGTCACCATCTCTCTCCTCTCTCTCTCTCTCTCTCTCTCTTCTCTTCGCTTCTGTCCTCATCTCTCTCTCTCTCTCTCGCTTCGTCCCCATCTCTCTCTCTCGCCTTCGCTTCGCCATCTCTCTCTCTCGACTTCGTCCATTCTTCCTCTCGCTTCGTCCCATCTCTTCTCTCTCGCTTCGCCATCCTCTCTCCTCCTCCTCTTCTCTCCTCTCTTCTCTTCTCTCTCTCTCTCCTCTCTCTCTCTCTTCTCTCTCTCTTCTCTCTCTCTCTCTCTCTCTCTTCTCCTCATCTCGTCTCTCTCTCTCCTCTCTCTCTTCTCTCTCTCTCTCTCTCTCTCTCTCTCTCTCTCTCTTCTCTCTCTCCTCTCTCGCGTCTCTCTCTCTCTCTCTCTCTCTCTCTCTCTCCTCCGTCTCTCTGCTCTCTCTCTCCTCTCTCTCTCTCTCTCTCTCTCTCTCTCTCTCTCTCTCTCTCTCTCTCTCTCTCTCTCTCTGGGAGTGGGTTGGGAAGCAGGAGTGATTGTGGGAGCAACTGGAATTATTTTCACTCTATTGGGTTTCGGTGTGCATAAATGTTTATGACCAAAAATGTGCTTTTCTTTCAAAAACAAGGATATTTCTAAGTGACCCCAAACCTTTGAACAGTAGTGTATATTGAGTAGTTTAGTTGTTGTAAGGTTATACTGTCTCACTATAACTAAGCACGTATAGGGGTGGTGAGGTTGGTTTTCTCGAGGGCGCAACCAGCGGGAGGGGCTGGTTGCAATGGCCACTCGTGGAGGTTTGAAAAACTTAGTCAGCGGCATTGGGTAAAGAATCCTGCTGCGGCAGGGTGTTCTGTGGAAGAATGTTTAGCAGTGGCCACTATCATTGAGTATGATAGCATAAAATCAGCCTCAAGGATGAATAGCGCTGTACTGATATTCTTAGATTCCATTGAAAAGGTGAATACGATAGTTGAGAGTGGTGTTGTGATGCAGGAAACACAGACGTTGGTATTTCCTCTCATGAATCCGACGAATAAAGTTATACTTTCTAACGTGCCACCATTTGTTAGAGATGAAGTGTTGGAGCGAGAGTTCTCTCGTCATGGTCAATTTATATCTACAATAAAGAAGGTTATTTTTGGATGGTAATCTCCTTTGCTGAAACATGTCGTGTCTCATAGGAGACAAGTGCACATGATTTTAAAGAAGGATACTGACGAACTGAAATTAGCGTTCAGTTTTAAGATTTATGGATTTGATTATGTGTTCTACGCTTCTACTGAATGAATGAAATTCTTTGGTTGTGGAAGAGAGTGGCATTTGGTACGTTATTGTCCAGAGAACGAGCACAGAGCCCGGTAGCAGCTGTAGCGCTGGTATAGCTAAAGCACCACCGAGAAGGGATGCAGGCTAAACCGGGTTCAGGGGAAGGGAGAAGGTGGGCAGATGTGGTGGGAAAAGTAGGAAAGGAAAGCAGTGTGGCTACGGGGGCAATTGTGGTAGGTCAGGAAAAAATAATATTGAGGTTGCTGAGTGGGTGCTGGGAAAATGAAATGGGAGTTCAAGAGGAGAGTGCAACAATGGAAAAGTAAGCAGCTGTTTTTAAAGTACCGAGGAGTAAGAGGAAGAATTTAAGGGGTGGCAAAGGTTCTAATTCCAAGAGGAAGGTAGAGGTTGAAGATAAACAGGTTGTAGAGGTGGAATTTTCTTCGGGGGACGATAGCGGTAGTGAGGCATCTGATAACAACAAAATAGCGAGAGAAATGGAGTGGAAGGGAGGTATGGGATTGAGGTATGTCATTTTTTTTATTTGACAAAAGGGAAGAAATATATGCAGGATTATAATGTAAGAGATTTTTTTTCCTGAAAGATAATTGTTTATTGAATCCACAACATTTCTGATGTCAAGAATAACGGTGGGAGGTTTGACAAGCCCTGAAATCTCTAGACTCAAGGAAGTGGTCACGAGAGTGACAAGTGATTTAAATTCTAAAGGAAATGAAAGAGTTCAGTCGCAGCTTTAACTCTGTAAAGAAATGTGTTTTCTGTCTCTTACTCTGCATTTTCTTTCAGCCATGAGCAGTTTTAAGACGTTTTAAACGTAAATGGGGCGAGAGACGTTAAAAAAGAGCCGTAGTGTATGAGTTAATAAAGGGAAAGGGAAGTGACATAAGTTTTCTACAAGAAATGCATAGTAATATGGAAAATGAAGTTATGTGTCAACAGGAGTGGGGGGGCAGTGGTGTGTTGTCACAAACTCAAAAAGTGGGGGTTTGGCCATCCTGTTCTCAAGAGGGTTTTTGCCTTTGTCATATGAGGTTGAGGAGAGGTTATTAAAAGTTAGAGCAGTTGGTTATCTGCACGAACCCGGTCTTCACTATGAGTCATCCATACATCAATTGTCTTAAATCATTTATTTACTAACTAAGTAATTGACAGAAATACATAAACAAACAGTAGATAGTTACAAGGAAATGATAACGGAGTTTCCCTAGTGGGATAAACCGGTATCGCGGCTTGGTGGACACAAAGGGAAGTGTGGGTTAACTGAGATCAGACACTACAAAGTTGATAATTATAACAATTTAACCTCTTGACGCTAGGGGCCAGATTTTTTTTATTTTTAAATAACGTTCCCAATGTAAACGGACTATTTCTCAGGTCCAGATCGTAGAATATGCATATAATTTACAGATTAGGATAGAAAACACTCCAATGTTTCCAAAACTGTCAAAATATTGTCTGTGAGTATAACAAAACTGATTCTGCAGGCGAAAACCTGAGAAAATCTAACCCGGAAGTGATATATCTTTTTAAAAATCTGTGTTTCCTGGCCTGTCTTTCTTCCATTTAAAGGGGTATCAACCAGATTCCRTTTCCAATGGCTTCCTCAGGCTGTGACCAGGCTTTAGACATAGTTTCAGGCTTTTATTTTGAAAAATGAGCGAGCTAAGCTGTGTTTTGGTATATTTCACTTGTGATTGCATGATTATAAATATTTTTTGTAATATTTTGCGCCCTGCAATTCAGCGGTTGTTTAGGAAAATGATCCCGTAAAAGGGATCCGTAGCGCAGAGAAGTTAAACACATCTTACATCCTGCCCATATCCCGTGTCTATCTTATGTTTCCTACTTTCAGAAAAATCTTAGCTTGTCCCAAAATAACATTTAACAGTTGACATTTTATTTTCTGTTGCTAACTATATTGAAACCCCAAAATAAAAACAGCGTTATTGAATATCTCCCCTACAGCTGAAAATAAAGACTCTAGTATTTCAAAGAGAGGCTTTATCCTCTCTCACGCCATAAAACAGTGAAAATGTGTTTCTTATACTACAAAAAGGACATCTGTCTCCAACATCTGAGTTAATAACAGATACAAAAGCATTAACTGCAATGATGCCATGCAACACCCTCCATTGCATATCACCAGTCCCCTTTTGTAACGGTGGCTTGTACAGTGCTCTCCATGCTGGCTTTACCATTTCATCAAGGCCCTGTTTAACCCTCCAAAGAGTGTCTTTTCTATTTTCAATTTATCTTTATTCAAAACCATGACACACCCCCTATATAAGTCCTTCCCATTCACCTCATCCAAACCCACCTCTTCCAACCCTCTCAAATCCAGTAATAACGCCTTTCTTTCTAACTCTGAGATATTGGGTGTAATCCCTAGTCTTGGAAATGGGACATTTTTGTCTTGTACCCTTTTCTGTGACTGTTGAGCATAATCCACTCTTCTGCTGACAGAGCCTTCCTGCAGCTTCCCAGCAGTTGTCTGACAATCCTTTCCGACATCACCCCCAAATGTTAAGCCACCTGTCCTCCATCCGTTAAGGCGGCCCCAGCCATGTCCATGGACTGTTTTAGGGTGATGAATTTGCCCTTCACCAGAATCTTGGAGAAATGTAGAACAGCTGCACTTGTACAATCCAGTCTTGCCCCATACACCAGAGGTTCCTCCAGCAGCCAGTGCACTGACTCCGCTGTAGTGCTTCTGGACACCGTCAGTATAGTCTAAACCCTATGAAGGTCACTGTAAAACAGAGGTACTCCCTCCCTAGAAATCTGGCTACTATCAACCAAAAATAAAGCCTTCTTTTAACCTAATCCCCCTACCTGCTTTAATAGAGGACCTGCCACCCCTCTCCAAACCACATTTTCCGGTCCATAAAGCAACATTTAAATAAACTGGAACCGGAAAGCAGCAGCCCTACTAGCCAGATGTACAAGTCCTCTTTTGACAAATACAAAACACTTTGTGGAACCCAATGATATTTATCCCAAAATAAATCTACAATAATTTCCTATATCTTAGCCAGAAAGCCAGACGGTAGCTCTAAACATGACAACCGATGTCACGGTGCAGAAGCAACCACATTGTTAACAATAATAGTGCGCCCCCTGACATACGAGATAACAACCAACGCCATATCCTCATCCTCCCTTCCACCATTTCAACCACCCTATTCCAATTTTTTGGGGTACACTCCAATATACTTAACCTCCCTTACACCATTTCAGCCCCCCTAGCAAAGACATGATCCCTCCAGACCATTTCCCAATCTGTAAAGCACAACTTTTTTCCCAATTTACCTTTGCAGAGGATATTCCCCTAAACCAATCAACCATGAGACTCAAGCTATCCACCTCCGCTTGATTTATCACTAAAATAACTTTATCATCAGCATAGGCTGAGAGATGAATAGGAGGAATATCCTCTGAAAGGTACACCCATTCAATGCGACTTCTAATGCTATTTAGTTGTGGCTCTATAGCGATGGCATATAACATTCCCGACATTGAACACCCCTGCCTAATACCTCCACACACTTTAAAAGGAGCACTCAAGCCACCGTTAACTTTCGATACACTTTCAATGTCACCATATATCACCCAGAGCTGAAACCAAATGCCTCAAAAGCGCGCCATAAGAATTGATGTTCAACTCAGTCAAATACCTTTTCCTGTTCAGTTGAAATTAGACCATCATCCAACGCAATAGCCCTAGAGTTGTCCAGAAAATCCAGAATTGGGGAAAAGTTATCCCCTATCTGCCTGCCGGGAACACAGTAGGACGGGTCCATGTGTATGATTTACCCCATCACCTCCCTCAGCCTGTTGTACAAAGCCTTGGACAGGATCTTATAATCAGTGCACAATAAGGCCACCAGCCTCCAGTTCTTCACCTCACTAGGGTCACCCTTTTTTGGCAGTAGGGTGAGGACAGCCCTCCTGCACCTTATCGGTAGTAACCCTCCGGTCAAACTATCATTAACTACTGCTAGCCAATCCTTCCCCAACATAGCCCAAAAATACTTTAAAAAGTAAATGGGAAGCCCATCATTGCCCGGTGCCCTACTATTTTCCATGCCTTTAAATGCAGTGTATAGGTCCTGCAAAGACAATGGTTGTTCTAGCTCAACCTGAGCTTCTGCAGCCACCTGTGGGAGCCCTTCAAATAACTGTTGTGTCACTGTTTTATCCTCTTTGCACTCACACTTGTATAGCTCAGCATAGAACTCTACTTCCCTCTTTCTAATTTCACTAGGGCTAGTGAGCTCCTGTCCAACAGCTGATTTGAGGCAATGAATAATTCTTCTCTCCCCATTCTTTTTCTCTAAACCAAAGAAAATTTGGATGATGCATCCATTTCAGAGATTCCCTGAAACGTACTTCTCACCAATGCCCCATGTGCTCTGATACCCAGCAGGTTTGCCAATGTAGCTTTTTTTCTCTTGAGGGCCTGAGTATGGCCTCGAACTCCTGTGGTCTCAACAAACATCAGGAGTTCCACTATCTCAGACTCTAGGGCGTTCATTGATCTGGTGATATCTCTGGTGACGTTCATTGTGTACTGATTAAAGAATTGTTGAATCTGGATTTTCCCTGTATCCCACCACTGTTGAAGGGATACAAAACTGTCCTCTTGAGACCACCTCTCCCAGAAAAATGAAAACATTTCCTGAAGTGAGTATCACTCAACAACGGTATATTAAAATGCCAGTATGCGCTTTTGGGTTTTACAGCGTTAATATACACCACCTATGTTATTAACTTCTTGGAACTATAGGGGGTGCTGTTCCGCATTAGCATATTTGGGTCTCCAAATTAAACTGCCTCGTGCTAAATTCTTGATCGTACAATATGCATATTATTGTTATTATTGGATAGAAAACACCTTCTAGTTTCTATAGAAGTTGGAATTTTGTCTCTGAGT
>NW_019942552.1:408076-430961 GCF_002910315.2 Salvelinus sp. IW2-2015 | reverse complement strand
TGGTGTCTTGGACTTGTGATTTAATGATATTTAGATGCTACTATCTACTTGTGAAGCTATGCTAGCTATGCTAATCAGTGTGTGGGGGGATGGGGGGTGCTCCCGGACCCGGGGTAGAGGCTCGTTAGAGGTTAAACAATGATCAGAAAATCCCACTGGGGTTAACACACTTGATTTACAGATCTGAGATTGATGCTCAAAACAATCAAATCTATCTAACCTGGCCAGAGAGATGGTGTTCTCTCTCACTTGGGCCCATGTGTACTGTCTCGTGCCTCCATGTTGACTCCGCCAAATATCACACTGTTCATGTTTCACAATAAGGTGTTTTTAAAAAAGTCCTGGAGGCTTTATGAGGTTCTTTGTGATTTCTGTCTAAATCACTGACTGTGCAGTTAAAGTCCCCAGCAATAAATATGTCATGACGTTGCCCTCTTTGGGTACAGCGAGCACTATCCCCCTCTCTCTGTCTCCTACACTCAGGCTGCTCCTGGAGGAGATTATCTCCTCATGGCCACAGTATAGAGAGAGAGTGAGTTTTCATAGATAGAACAAATGAATTTCTTCCACCTCACAAAACTTGAGGTCCGAACAACATTTATGTTCTGAAGAAGGTATAAAAGATCGGTGAAGAATCCAGCTACGAACTGGTCCGTTTGGTACAATTTTGTGAAACTCATGGGAGACAATATGGCCACATTACCATAACGCTGTTTATATAATAGCCTCAGTTATGAGGCTTACATCTAATTGTTGTATAAGATGAATGAGTGAGGATGATACTGTTTGTGAAATTGTGTAATGTGATTTTGGACTGTTTAATGAAGGAAACTCCAATTCCCTTTGGAGTTTAACTAAATCAGAGGACCGCCCATGAGCACAGTTATGGTCGGGCACTATCTACAGGCCCTTTTCTGCTCTTCCGAATAAAACCCCCACCCGGGTTTTCTATCACCAGACCAGCTTACCTCGATAACGAGAGGGCCAAGGTTTGAGAGGAGACCATCAACCTGAGTATAAGCTAAGTTTGAGTAGATGGCTGAATCTTTTAACCATACCACGTGGTTAAACTCATAGACTATCGATACCGACAGAATAAGAACAGACAGAATAAGAACAAGTCAAGATATTAATTACTAGTCTGCAGCTAGGAATTTCGTATCATTGAACGCGAGGACCGACAACCGCCGAACCATCTATTCTATAACGACATGAATGAATGTCACTCTGAACTATTCATTCTAACCATGACAGAGAGAGAGAGAGAGGACGGACAGACTCTCCAACAGAAACAAACTTTTCAACAGAGATCCCGACGACACACTGAGCGTAAATATATACACTGCTCAAAAAAATAAAGGGAACACTTAAACAACACAATGTAACTCCAAGTCAATCACACTTCTGTGAAATCAAACTGTCCACTTAGGAAGCAACACTGATTGACAATAAATGTCACATGCTGTTGTGCAAATGGAATAGACAACAGGTGGAAATTATAGGCAATTAGCAAGACACCCCCAATAAAGGAGTGCGTTCTGCAGGCGGTGACCACAGACCACTTCTCAGTTCCTATGCTTCCTGGCTGAGTTTTGGTCATTTTTGAATGCATGGCGGTGCTTTCACTCTGAGTGGTAGCATGAACGGGAGTCTAAAACCCACACAAGTTGGCTCAGGTAGTGCAGCTCATCCAGGATGGCACATCAATGCGAGCTGTTGCCAAGAAGGTTGCTGTGTCTGTCAGCGTAGGTCCGGAGCATGTGAGGCGCTACCAGGAGACAGGCCAAGTACATCAGGAGACGTGGAGGAGGCCATAGGAGGGCAACAACCAGCAGGCAGGACCGCTACCTCCGCCTTTGTGCAAGGAGGAGCAGGAGGGCACTGCCAGAGCCCTGCAAAATGACCTCCAGCAGCGCCAACAAATGTGCATTGTCGCTCAAACGAGTCAGAAACAGAAACCCATGAGGGTGGTTATGAGGGCCTGACGTCCACAGGGGGGGTTGTGCTTACAGCCCAACACCGTGCAGGACGTTTTGGCATTTGCCAGAGAAACACCAAGATGGCAAATCGCCACTGGCGCCCTTGTGCTCTTCACAGATGGAAAGCAGGTTCACACTGAGCACGTGACAGACGTGACAGAGTCTGGAGACACCGTGGAGAACGTTGCTGCTGCCTGCAACATCCTCCAGCATGACCGGTTTGGCGGTGGGTCACGTCATGGTGTGGGTGGCATTTCTTTGGGGGGCCGCACAGCCCTCCATGTGCTCGCCAGAGTAGCCTGAACTGCCATTAGGTACCGAGATGAATCCTCAGACCCCTTGTAGACCATATGCTGGTGCGGTTGGCCCTGGGTTCCTCCTAATGCAAGACAATGCTAGACCTCATGTGGCTGGAGTGTGTCAGCCATTCCTGCAAGAGGAAGGCATTGATGCTATGGACTGGCCCGCCCGTTCCCCAGACCTGAATCCAATTGAGCACATCTGGGACATCATGTCTCGCTCCATCCATTGCACCACAGACTGTCCAGGAGTTGGCGGATGCTTTAGTCCAGGTCTGGGAGGAGATCCCTCAGGAGACCATCCGCCACCTCATCAGGAGCATGCCCAGGCGTTGTAGGGAGGTCATACAGGCACGTGGAGGCCACACACACTACTGAGCCTCATTTTTACTTGTTTTAAGGACATTACATCAAAGTTGGATCAGCCTGTAGTGTGGTTTTCCACTTTAATTTTGAGTGTGACTCCAAATCCAGAACTCCATGGGTTGATAAATTTGATTTCCATTGATAATTTTTGTGTGATTTTGTTGTCAGCACATTCAACTATATAAAGAAAAAAGTATTTAATAAGAATATTTCATTCATTCAGATCTAGGATGTGTTATTTTAGTGTTCCCTTAATTTTTTTGAGCAGTGTATATTGATTGCAATTATTCCCGAATGAGTGAGCGTTCATGTGCAAAGGATTAGCATTTAAGGCACGTGCCCGGTCTGTGTGATGCGATGGATAGAGAAACATTGTGGACTGTGATTAGAGGGAAACTTCAAAGATGACCATGTTTGGTGAGAGGATTTTGACCAGGATGAGAAGGGAAAGGCAAGTGTTGAGAATCTACTATAGATTGGTTAGCATCACTACTGGTCATGCCCCCTGTCGTGTCTTGTAAAGGTTTCTAAACTACATTCATGACATGAGTCTCATTCCTATTCAATTATTCAATCTGGACTTACTCTTCTTCTCCATTCCCAAAGGCAACACTGGTTTGAATCACCGAAATGTGGGAGTCTTATTATAGTGTTATTTACTTTCCGTGTGTGTGTGTCCATGTGTGTCCGTGTGTGTCCGTGTGTGTCCGTGTGTGTCCGTGTGTGTCCGTGTGTGTCCATGTGTGTCCGTGCCTGCATGCCCCTGAATTCATGTGTGTGTTAGATTCACGAATTCTAACTCTGTTGTAATGTGTCCTCCTGTCCAGATGGGACAACAGCGGTGGTGGGAGCAGGAGATCACTGTGGAAGGAACCATCACCAAGGGAGAGCTGATCACACACAACCTGACAGAGCTTATCAAGCCAGAGGCCTATGAGGTGCGCCTCACCCCCATCACACGCTTCGGAGAGGGGGACTCCACCATCAGGATCATCACCTACAGTGGTGAGTAGACCATTGGATCAGTCTCTGTACTGTATGTCTAGGGTTGCACAATTCTGATAACTTTCAGAAAATTCCCAAGTTTTCCAGAAACACTCGTTGAGGATTCCTGTTTTCCTGCTCATTCCCTCCTGATTCTGGGAATCTTCCAACTGGGATTTCTGGAAAACCTGGATATTTTGGGAACCCTACTGTATATCTAGTTGTTCTTTTTGATTGTGGATGTAATAACATCAGGCATATATTATTAGGGCTGTTGCGGTGACCGTATTACGGCCACACCGGCGGTCATGAGTCATGAATGCAGTCAAATTCCACGTGACCGTTTAGTCACAGTAATTAAGCTCTGATGTGGCTGATAGTCGTTAGTAGCCTAGCAAACTTGCTGCCTGGTACTCAGCACTCTATCGTCCCTCTAATCACTCTGACATCAACGCAAATGTAATCGAAAATCGAATCAAACATAAGCTCATGTTGCGCAACATGTCTATAGGCTATGCAATTGCGTGAGAAAACAGAGGGAATGCCTCTTAAAAAGAGTAGGATCCCATCAGCTTTCTATAGGCTAGGCCTACCATATTTATTTCTAAACTTTCCTAATATTTAGCACAATGCTTATCTTTACAACCGGAGTATAGCATAACTGGCTGGCATAAAAATGAACCACAGGAAAATTGGACTCCATTCTCTATTTAAGTGTAGAGATGACATGCATTTTCATGCATGATAATAGTCCATTCTAAGTTAAAACAAATTTCACACATGTATTATTTAGTATATGTAAAGACAAGATTTAATCAAGAATAGTCTGATGGGTGACAATATTAGCCTGTCACTTGTGAATTATATATTATCACTTATCACTTGTGAATGATGCCCAGCTTAAGGCAAGAAACAATGCCTTTTTTTGTGACTTTTTCGAATCATAGTCACATAGACATATGTTTTGATGAGGTTTGTATCACAACTAAAGTGGCCAAATAACTTCTTAAAATGCCTAACTGGCATACATACGCAGCACGTGAGTTTCAAGTTTGTGAAAGATCATTTTCACCATAAAAATGCACCTTTATAATACAAGCATTACATGCATAATCTCATTTGTGGTGATAATGGTGTTTCCCACGAATGGAAGATTTGCACTTTTAGCCTACTGCCGTGTGTACATTGCTGCACTTATAATGTTCGTTAGGCCTACTCATCTTGTTGGTTGACGAAAAATAAATGTGGACAGGTCTTCCAATATCTCCAATATGCACCTCGGAATTGGATAAGGACGCTCACTTGCGTCCCCAAGCAGGCAGCACCCAGGGATTAGGTGCATTATGGCCACACAAAGATGATGCCGCCAGGAAATTTGAGGCATTATCAAGTAGTTCTCAAATTGTGAATGAGAGACTGACGAAGTGTGTACAGTCTGCACAAAAAAACAAAGCAGAGCTCATACCTTTCAAGCGACGTTTTTCAAATCATCAGTAGAGTCACATCATGCAGCCTTATTCAGGAGCTAGCTTGTCTATGCTAGCTAACCCACAGCAAAACCCATTATTGACAGTGAGATACCGGAGCTACCTTGGCTATCATGCTAACCCAGAGAGCAGAAGACACAAAGCATCATAACATCTGCCAGTAAATTCAAGATCCCATCTGCAACCTTTGTCAGAATGACAAGACATACCATCAGTGTAAGTAAATGTTGTATGTATCTGAATGACTACTGGTTAAGTGATGCTCAGGCTATAGTTAGCAGATATCTTTTAGCTAAGCTAGGCTATAGGACCTGTGATTGAGAAGCACTCAATCACACTGACTGTGCTGCTAGCTGTCAGACACACCGTCTGCCTGCCTGCGTGCTGCACCCTGAGATGAGCTGCTGCCCGACTTCTGCAGTTTTGAATTATTCAGTTTTACTGCAGCTCATCAGAGCTGTGAGAGGCTGCTTCTGCAGCTCTGAGCAGCTCCTTGCCCTGGTGTGCGTGTGCATGCGTGTGTGTGTGTGTGTGTCTGTGTGTGTGTCTACATGCGTGTGCATGTGACTATACTAATAGCTAATTACAGTAGTGTAGGCCTGGAAATGGGCCAGGGACGGCACCAGCTCCCACTACTACACACCCACATGCTAGCAGACATGCTGCTGTATGCTAGGGATGTCTCACATGACTATGAGACTAGCATAGGAAATATTGTTGTAATTACCATTCTACTGTCATTATCACTCTCATACTGTATAGCATTCTCCAAATGAATACATTTAGAAACTGAGTGATGTAATGACATATGATGTACCTAGTGCAGGGTTCCCCAACAGGCGGAACGCTGGCCGAATTTGGCCCACAGGTGGTTTTATTTGCCCCCCCAAGTTTTATTTTTCCCCCTTTTTTTCTCCCCAATTTCGTGATATCAAATTAATAGTTACAGTCTTGTCCCATTGCTCCAACTCCCGTACGGACTCGGGAGAGGCAAAGGTTGAGAGCCATGCGTCCTCCGAAACACAACCCTGCCAAGCCGCACTGCTTCTTGACACACTTCCCACTTAACCCAGAAGCCAGCCGCACCAATGTGTTGGAGGAAACAGCGTACAACTGGCGTCCGTGTCAGCGTGCATTCACCCGGCCCACCACAAGGGGTCGCTAGAGCGCGATGGGGCAAGGACATCCCGGTCGGCCAAACCCAGACGACTCTAGGCCAATTGTGCGCCGCCTCATGGGTCTCCCGGTCGCGGCACAGCCCGGGATCAAACCAGGGTCTGTAGTCACGCCTCAAGCACTGCAATGCAGTGCCTTAGACCGTTGCTCCACTCTGGAGGCCCCCCTCCCACAAGTTTTCAGAGCAAAAAATAATAATATGTATTAATATTTTTTGGGGGGGGGGTTGAATTGTCATTGTTGGACATAAAAGACTGTTAAAACATCAGGGAATCAGCGCCAAGTGATTTCAATTTAGGAAATCTGTTCCCAAGTATTCTCACGCATAATAGAGACGTGATCATATACCATTGTAAGGGAGGTTTCAAATGATTATGTTTTAGTGAAATTATATCTGTTCGGGCTTCTTGCGGTCAATTTGCTGTCTACAAATGATTTGTAATTATGTTCTGGAGTCCCGATCATGCGCTCAAGAAAAGATTTGCCCACGGCTGAATCTAGTTAATGATCCCTGCCCTAGTGCATCACATCATGTCATCAGGGAGGAGACATGCACAAGAATCTGATTAAAAAAGATATGTCATTATGTTAGTGTTAATTACAGTGTTATTATACCACCTGAGGTTCACTAGTTGATAGGAAATATAATTATCCCATATGTTTCATAGTGTTTTTGAGTTTGCAGGAAAGTAACATAATGACTATGGAGCAACATTAGACCAATTTCCTGTAGACCAAGATTAAGTTAACTCATCATTTGGTTCTGTGATGATGATGATGATGTAGGCTTACACAGCTTTTTAGGTCTGACAGAATGGCAGGATGAGCAATTCCTCCTTTGTGGGCAAACAGCAGAGGATAGCAGGTTTGCTGAGTTTGTTAGTGAAAACTGCTTAGTGTCCCAAGCTGGCTGTGGTATGAAGAATGGCTGTGTCACCAATCTCCCACAGACACACTCTGGGATTCTGCTGTTGTGACAAAGTCAGCAGCTGTTTGCTGATCCAAACTCAGTCTTTGCTTTCCAACAGCCCCTCCAAAACAGACTTAATGTGTGGGTGGCCCCTACCTGTCCCACACACATTGACAGTGTAGCAAAGACTCTCTATTACACGGTGCGTTTGTCCTGAAAGAATGAAATATCATGTCTGCCCTGGCAGAAACTGCAGTACCTGGTCAGAATACCAGCCAAAAGTGTGTGAGCATTCTGTCTCCCTGGCATGACCAAACCCTCACTAAATCTGACTGTGAGTATATTAACCACTGCTGTGTGACCTGTCTATCTCCCTCTAGCCCAGGTGAGGGGGTCACTGGTAAGCCAGTTGTGTGTTCCAGTTGAGGGGGTCACTGATAAGCTAGTTGTGTGATTCAGTCCTCTCCTGTCTGTGTCACTGCGTTCAGAGACTGGGCTGAGGCATGCCCTGCAGTTTACAATGCTGCTGTTAAGCTCATCCATTCAGAAGCTCAGAGTGATGGGAGTATAGTCACTCTCACCAATTTGTTTTCTCTTCTCTTACTTTGTCTTCTTTTTAATTTCTTCTACTCTCTTCTCTTTCCTCTTCTATCCCCTTCTCTCCTCTTCTACCCTCTTCTCTCCTCTTCTACCCTCTTCTCTCCTATTCTACCCTCTTCTCTCCTCTTCTACCCTCTTCTCTTTCCTCTTCTATCCCCTTCCCCCTCTTCTATCCCCTTCTCTCCTCTTCTACCATCTTCTCTCCTCTTCTACTCTTTTCTCTCCTCTTCTACGCTCTTCTCTTTCCTCTTCTATCCCCTTTTCTCCTCTCTTCTCTCCTCTTTTCTCTTCTCTCCTTTCATCTCTTTTCCTCTTCTGTGCTCTTCTGTCCTCTCCTCTCCTCACTTCTTTTCTCCTCTTCTATTTTTCTCTCCTCTTCTCTCCTCTCAGCTCTTCTCTTTTCCTCTTCTGTCCTCTCCTCACTTCTTTTCTCTTTTTCTCTCCTCTCAGCACTTCTCTTTTCCTCTTCTGTTCACTTCTCTTCTCTTTTCATCTTCTGTCCTCTTCTCTCCTCTCTTTTCCTTTTCTGTCCTCTTCTCTCTTCTCTTTTCCTCTTCTGTCCTCTCCTCTCCTCACTTCTTTTCTCCTCTTCTCTTTTCATCTTCTGTACTCTTCTCTCCTCTCTTTTCCTTTTCTGTACTCTTCTCTCTTCTCTTTTCCTCTTCTGTCCTCTCCTCTCCTCTCTTTTCCTTGCCTCTCTCGATGCAGGAGACAAGCTGGAAATTGAAGCACAATAATAGCCTGTAATGCATACAGATAGAATAAGAGAGAAAAACAGAGTGAAAAGAGAGAGGGAAAGGGAAAACATTTCAAATGAAGGACACAGGGATGTGATCCCAAAGTTATTTCTGTCCTCGAGATTCAAGCAGTGTTTCTGGAATTCACAGTGATTATTCCGGTTGGCAGGTTTGAGCCGTGAACACGCCATCACACAGTCTTTAAGAGATGGCCCCTCACCAAGACCAGACCCTTTAAACGTGATTGATATGAATCTTGGAGAGCAGGCGTTGGCAGGGGATTGTAGGTTGTGGGGTTTATGAACGGTCGGGTTGTTCTGGCCTATCGGCACCTTGAGCCTTGCCATTAAACGCTTTGCTTTGTAATACAGTAGGGGACCAGTGGACATGGAAGCCTGCCAAGATGAAGTCACTGCCTCTCTCTCTGTGTGTGTGTGTGTGTGTGTGTGCGCGTCTTAGCCGGACCCTAGTGTGTGTGGCTGTAAATGAGCTCTTCGTATCACAGTCAACATGGTGGATTTGGAACAAGATGCACTGGCAAACCCATCTAGTAGACATCTAGTCTCCCTGGCAGACACATCTAGTAGAAACCTAGTCTCCTTGGCAGACACATCTAGTAGACTTCTAGTCTCCTTGGCAGACACATCTAGTAGACTTCTAGTCTCCTTGGCAGACACATCTAGTAGACATCTAGTCTTCCTGACAGACACATCTAGTAGAAACCTAGTCTCCTTGGCAGACACATCTAGTATGACTTTCTAGTCTCCCTGGCAGACAAAATCTAGTAGACTTCTAGTTTCCTGACAGACACATCTAGTCTCCCTGCAGACCCATCTAGTAGACACATCTAGTCTCACCTGGCAGACACATCTAGTAGACCTCTAGTCCCTCCTGCAGACACATCTAGTAGACTTCTAGTCTCCCTGGCAGACACATCTAGTAGACTTCTAGTTCTCCTGGCAGACACATCTAGTAGACTTCTAGTCTCCCTGGCAGACAAATCTAGTAGACTTCTAGTCCCTCCTGAAGACAACATCTAGTAGACTGTCTACTAGTCTCCCTGGCAGACCATCTATAGACTGTCTAGTCCTCCTGGCAGACACATCTAGTAGACTTCTAGTCTCCCTGGCAGACACATCTAGTAGAAACCTAGTCCTCCTGGCAGACACATCTAGTAGACTTCTAGTCTCCTGGCAGACAAATCTAGTAGACTTCTAGTCTTCCTGAACGACACATCTAGTCTCCCTGGCAGACACATCTAGTAGACTTCTAGTCTCCCTGGCAGACAATCTAGTAGACTTCTAGTCTTCCTGACAGACACATCTAGTTCTCCTGGCAGACACATCTAGTAGACATCTAGTCCCTCCTGTCAGACACATCTAGTAAACATTTAGTCTCCCTGGAGACACATCTAGTAGACTTCTAGTCCCCTGGCAGACACATCTAGTAGACATCTAGTCTCCTGGCAGACACATATAGTAAACATTTAGTCTCCTGGCAGACACATCTAGTAGAAATCTAGTCTTCCTGGCAGACACATCTAGTAGAACCTTAGTCTCTGGCAGACACATCTAGTAGACTTCTAGTCTCCCTGGACAGACAATATCTAGTAGACTTCTAGTCTTCCTGACAGACACATCTAGTCTCTCCCTGGCAGACACATCTAGTAGACATCTAGTCTCCCTGGCAGACACATCTAGTAGACTTCTAGTCTCCTGGCAGACACATCTAGTAGACTTCTAGTCTCCCTGGCAGACACATTAGTAGACTTCTAGTCTCCCTGGCAGACACATCTAAGAAACCTAGTCTCCCTGAGAGCACATCTAGTAGACTTCTAGTCCCCTGGCAGACAAATCTAGTAGACTTCTAGTCTTCCTGACAGACACATCTAGTAGACTTCTAGTCCTGGCAGACCATCTAGTAGACTTCTAGTCTCCCTGGCAGACAATCAGTAGACTTCTAGTCTCTCGGCAGACACATCTAGTAGAAACCTAGTCTCCCTGGCAGACACATCTAGTAGACTTCTAGTCCCCTGGCAGACACAATCTAGTAGACTTCTAGTCTTCCTGACAGACACATCTAGTCTCCTGGCAGACACATCTAGTAGACATCTAGTCTCCCTGTCAGACACATCTAGTAAACATCTAGTCTCCCTGGCAGACACATCTAGTAGCTTCTAGTCTCCCTGGCAGACACATCTAGTAGACATCTAGTCTCCTGGCAGACACATCTAGTAAACATACCTCCTGGCAGACCATCAGTAGACTCTAGTCTCCCTGGCAGACACATCTAGTAGACATCTAGTCTCCCTGGCAGACACATCTAGTAGACATCTAGTCTCCCTGGCAGACACATCTAGTAGACATCTAGTCCCCTGGCAGACAAATCAGTAAATCTAGTCTCCCTGGCAGACACATCTAGTAACAATTAGTCCCTGGCAGACACATCTAGTAGACATCTAGTCTCCCTGGCAGACACATCTAGTAGACATCTAGTCTCCTGGCAGACACATCTAGTAACATTAGTCTCCCTGGCAGACACAATCTAGTAAAATCTAGTCTCCCTGGCAGACACATCTAGTAAACATTTATCTCCCTGGCAGCAACATCTCAGTAGAACATCTAGTCTCCCTGGCAGACACATCTAGTAGACATCTAGTCTCCCTGGCAGACACATCTAGTAAACATCTAGTCTCCCTGGCAGACACATCTAGTAGACATCTAGTCTCCCTGGCAGACACATCTAGTAACATCATAGTTCCCTGGCAGACACATTTAGTCTCCCTAACAGACACATCTAGTCTCCCTGGCAGACACATCTAGTAAACATCTAGTCTCCCTGGCAGACACATCTAGTAGACATCTAGTCTCCCTAACAGACACATCTAGTAGACATCTAGTCTCCCTGGCAGACACATCTAGTAGAACATCTAGTCTCCCTGGCAGACACATCTAGTAGACATCTAGTTTCCCTGGCAGACACATCTAGTAAACATTTAGTCTCCCTGGCAGACACATTTAGTCTCCCTAACAGACACATCTAGTCTCCCTGGCAGATATGCCTTTGGAGTATATAATGGTGTTCAAGAGAATTGAGTTTAAATAAAGTGTATACTGTAAAGTTCACGTTTAAATAAGGCATTACTTAGAAGTGTACCTACAAGCATACAAGCAAAGAGTACACTCATATACTCTAGCCTAGTCCTAACTGTTACAATTACTCTATCTCTCACCGTCTTTCGTTAATTGAACCATTTGTGTGGGAACAATGGAGAAATGGAGGATCATTTTAAGTCTTCACAGCTTGCCTGGGAGCTCTTTAGCACCCACAGTTGACACAGTATGATGCAATTTCCAGTCTATAACATATTCAGTAGGCACCTCAAATGTCTGTACGCTATAGGGAACACAATGTCTTTGATGGGCCAGTCATAACTTGTTGTTCAGGAACTGCTACTGCACCTGGACAATCAGACCAAATAATGTTTAAGCATGCTGTGACAATACTTACTGTCAAGTTRGGTCTATTGTGTCTGCTCGTAAAACACAATTACTACACGAAATAGAAATGAAAATATATTTGTAATGACACTGCTTGGCATGAAGTGGGTGTGGGTGGGTGTGTCGTGGAGAGGGTAGAGGGGGAAAGATATGACTGAAATAGACATTCATTTAGACTACGGCTGTGTGACTCAGAGGCTGCAGGTAAAATATCAGTCAAATGAAACATATTTTCATAAGCAAGGCCTCAGAAAATGGTAGAGAGAGAGAAATGTGGAAAGAGTGCGAATCGGAGGAGAGAGCGATAGAGGAGGGGAAACAGGAGAGAGAAAGGAGAAATTGGGAGAGGAACGAGAAAAAGAGAGGAGAGAGATTCGGCTTGGGAGTGCTCACTAGAGAATAAAAGAATAGAACTGTCAGAAAAATCAGCAGCATCTGTTTCCAGGCCCGCGGCTAAAGCATAAAACTATTCTCTCAACCAGAATGATTCCACTCTGTGGAGCCTTTTATTTCTCTGCTGCACTGTGGAACTACAGTGTTTGGACATGGGATTCAGTCTCATCGATATGCTTGGAAATATAAAAGGGCCTATAGCTACATCTCCTTAATCTTTTACTCCAAACTGTAGGCATACTGTATGCCAGGGATCATCAACCAGATTCAGCCGTGGGTCTATTTTTTTTTTTCTTGAGCAGATGGTCAGGGCGCCGTAACATAATAACAAATTATTTGTAGACTGCAAATTGACCAATATTGTTATTATCTTCGGAAGTGTCGGAATACTGAGGAAAAGATATCCTAAATTAAAATCACTTGCAGCTGATTTCCTGATGTTTTTACAATGTTTTATGTCCAACAATGACATTACATTTTTTATTATTATTACTTTGCTCAGAAAACTTGTGGGGGGGGGGAAAATAAAACCTGCGGGCTGCCAGTTGGGGAACCCTGCTGTATGCTTTAAACTATTCAACCTCTCAAGTCAATGTGTTTGAATGAGTGGGACTACTACAAGGCTGCAACAGTTATTTTACCTTTAGAATTGATTTGTGTCTGTCCTCATTATAGGAAAAACATCATGGTTGACTGTTGGATTTCTCAATACACAATCACAAAGACACCAGTTTTCATGCTTCTGCTATTGGCTGGCAGCAGCTGTTAGGGCAAACAGACACACCCACAGTGACTCACCTAGAAGTGGTTCCTTTAGAAAGGGGCTGTCCAAATATTGTGGTGACCCTGGCAGTTGCAGCACAAAATATTGTTTTCCTGTCTCTGGGTGTACTGTTTAGTTCTGTCCTGCAGTCAATTGACCAAATCGCCCTCTAGTGGCCTGAAGGGTGGAATATTACTACAAATAAAATCATAATTCCATAATTAATAAACATCTGGTGTTTATGTCAAACGGTTTTGTTATATTTTGTATTCTGTGATGTATAGAAAGTGTAATATTGGGATGAAAACTCAAAATGTAATACATTTAAACTCTATGACATGGTAAATGTGTCTTCTTTGTTTTAAGACCATAACCATGTGTTTGATGTGTATACTTTAGTTTCAAAGTAGATTTGTTTAAGACTACCAAGAAACACTCTGTGTGACCCTGATTTAGCCAACAGCAGTATTATTAACAAAAGAGGCTTATTCGGTTCCTGCAGTGTCTCCTCTATCTGTAGGAAGAGTGCATTGAGTGTGTACTGTATAGGAAGTAGCCTATAGGCAGCGTAGGTTCAGGGCTCTTGTCCTTCATCATGAGGGGAAGTTGCAGAACTGTCTAGTTTTGCTACAGCCATGCTCAGTCACAGTATAACTTCCTAACAAACCACTGTAAAGAGGGCCTTGGTCAAACAACCCTTGGACTACAACAAAGAGTATATAGAAGAAGAGTAATATCCATTAGACACTTGCAAGATGATGTGTGAAACTTTCCATAAAGGACAAAAATGTCCTTCTTGCTTTCATTCTCTCATCTCCTCTCCCAATTCCTCTCCTATCTTTTATTTTTCTGTCCTCTGCTCTCTTATCTTCCTTTCATCTCCTCATCTCTTCTCTTCTTCTCTCCTTTCCTCTTCTCTCCTCTCCTTTCCTCTCCTCTCGTATACTCTTCTGTCCTCTTCTCTCCTTTCCTCTTCTCTCCTCTCCTTTCCTCTTCTCTCCTCTCCTCTTTTCACCTTCAGCTACTTTTGGTTATTTTCCATCGTCCTCTCCCTCCCTCTTAATTTCCTCTTTCCACTGTCTCTTATTTCCTGTCCTCCTTCTTCCTTTTCTTGTCATGGATTGAGAAACAGCTGTGTTTATAGCTAAAGGACCGCCTCACAACAATAAGTCTGAAAAATGGCTCTCTTTTCTTTTATCTCCATGAATCGCCTCTATTTCAGTTCGCCTCAGTGTATAGGGGACCTGGCTGTCCCTTCAGTTCTTAACCAATGTTTTCGTTTTGGGAATGATTTGTTAATACTTCAAATCAAATTTAATCGAGTGGATTAAAATCTATTCCTTCCATGAGTTGCTGAGTTCCATAAATCATTGCCAGTAGCTGTAACACAGTTCTGCGGTTAAGCTGAAGTTGCACATCTATTCACGGGGACAGGAATCTAACATTAAAAAGCTCATGCATCTTCCTGACAGCTTAAATTGTATTTACTCCACACAAAAATGAGCTGCAGGGCTAACTGGTTTAAATTGAGGGAAAAAAACAAAAGTGTTTTTTACCCTTGACCTTTCTGTGTTTGCCACCTGGCTAAACCATCTTAAATTATCAATGAAGAATATTGATGAAGCCAGGCAGAAGAGTGGCAGGTAGAATGCACAACGACCCTGACAGGTATTTTAATAAGGGGGACACTACTGGATCCTGTTCTGTGGATTATATTTCTGTAACTGGCACAACCGTCTTTTAGTGGAATGTCACCAGTGTTGCTCTGGAATATTAAAGTATTCTTCTCATGTTTATGTAACTGTAGTGATATGATAGATAGGTCACCAGTGTAGCTCTAGAATATTATAGTTAATAAAAATCAAATTCAAGCATACGTTTGTTTTATTAACACGGAATAATGAGTAGAAAGGTGAGGTCACAGACTGTTTCCCAACTCATTCATTTAGGCTCTCTACAAAGAACTCGTTACAGGCCACCATCAGCTCAGAAACTAAAACGACAAACTCCTGAAAGACCAGTGGGTTGCCTGATATAATTTACAGGGATGACTTTTCCAGACTACCTGACCAGGGAAAACGCTGGGCCCTAGTATAGTTTGTTATACGAGGCCCTTCGTTTTTCCTCATCACCCCACATGTTCAGGGAAATCTCCTGGGGCCTCATTTATAACCGTTGCACACAACATTTCTGCGCACGCCATTTCTGAAAACTCTGAGCATGTACACAAAAATTTAGATTTATTAACTTGGCACATGCCATACATACTCATGTCTCCTGTGGTAAAACTGTGCACGTGAACGAGCATTAAAACTCCACCTGGAAAACACCTCCATACACATACAGTCAAATATTTTGCATAAGCTACCGGTCTATTTATTGTGTTGGCAGAATGTTTTCATACACATTTATGCTGTATCTGGAAAAGGACAGTGTCAGTTTCTGAACAAGAAAACAATAGCAAATTGTCGTGGACCTGTCTACAAAATGTTTGAATTTAACAAAGTTTTAAATCGACTTTTCCCCCCAACCTAAATATTATGGACTGGCCGTGAATTCTGAAATTATAGGGCAGGCTACAAAAAAAATGCAATTACAATACTTACAGTAGTTAGATGTTTTAATTTATTTTTCATAGTACTACTGATATTCATCACTGCATTGTTGGGAAAGAGCAAGCAAGAAAGGCATTTCACTGTAATCATGCACATGACAATAAAAACTAGAAACTTGATACAAGATGGCGTAGCATTCGGACGTGTCTTTGTTTTGTCCTGTCCCGTGTAAATAGTCTTCGTATTTTTCGTATACATTTCGTATATATTTTAATTTCACTTTCCATCTAGGAACTGAATATACATTCCTACATTCCGCCTCACCCAATGTGGTACGGACCTGCTATTTTTTTATACTTTAGAACCGTAACCCCAATCAGAAGCTAGCCAGATAACTAGCTACTAGCTAGTAGTCAGTTAGCCACTGCTGCGGTCTTCACCCTCAACTCGGACATAGCCAGCTTCAATACCGGGCCAATACCTGCCAGTCTGCAAGCGCAATATCAACCCAGAGCATATAGGACTGCTTTTTCTCTACCACATCACCGGATTCCTGACGCAAGCTCTGGACAATTACACCGTATCATCACAAGCTAGCTAGCTGCAACCGAGTGGCTACTACTGGCTAACACTCTGTCCCGAAGCAAGCACCAGTTAGCCTTGAGCTAGCCTCGAGCTAGGCCATCTGCCGGCTAGCTGAGAGGTCTACCAGCGAATTCTTGGGCTACAATACCAGCTACAAGCTAATTTAGCCATTTTTTTTGCCGCTGCTAGTAGCTTTACCTTCTGCACAGACACCAGCCCTGTTATTAGCCTGGATATATCACCAATTTACCAGCATCGGACTGTCTCTCGACAACAACGCCGGATTCCTACCGTAATCCCTGAGCCACTACTTCTGATCCTCACAGCTAGCTTGTAGCTAGCGCAGCTAGCGCCACTGCCACGAAGCTAGCACCAGTTAGCAAACACAATTCTACAATTCACAACCTCTCTTTCGCCATCGCCATCTGGCTTGGATTCTCTGTCGACACGACCACGTCTGAGCAGACCCCCTCCGTCTGAGCAGACCACCCCCCGGGCTATACTAACTTTAACGCCGCGTGCTAGCTTAGTGGAGGCCTCCCTGCTCCATCTACGGCTGCCCCCTGGACACTAATGATTATGGCTACATAGCTGATGCATGCTTGACTGTCCTTTAATTCACGGTACTCCATTCTGTTTATTTGTGTTTTATCTGTCGGCTCTGTGCTTTAACTCAGGTCTTGTGTGTAGTTAATCCGACCCTCTCTGCCTAGTCGTCGCCATTTTTACCTGTTGTTGCTGTGTTAGACTAGCACCCTGTATTGCTGCTGTTATTTTACCTGTTGTTTTAGCTAGCTCTCCCCAATCAAGACCTGCAATCACTTTATGCCTTATTGTATGTCTCTCTCAAATTCAATATGCTTGCATACTGTTGTTCAGGCTAGTTATCATTACATTGTTTTGGTTTGCAATGGACCCTGTAGTTCCACTCTCCGTACCTCTGATACCTCCTTGGTCCCACCCCCCACACATGCGGTGACCTCACCCATTGAGACAGCATGTCCAGAGATACAACCTCTCTTATCAATCCCACGCGCCTGGGCTTGCCTCCGCTGTACCCACGCCCCACCATACCCCTGTCTGCACATTATGCCCAGAATCTATTCTACCACGCCCATAAATCTGCTCCTTTTATTCTTTGTCCCCAACGCTCTAGGCGACCAGTTTTGATGCCTTTAGCCGCACCCTCATCCTACTACTCCTCTGTTCCTCGGGTGATGTGGAGGTAAACCAGGCCCTGCATGTCCCCAGTCACCCTCATTTTGTTGACTTCTGTGATCGAAAAAGCCTTGGCCTCATGCATGTAACATCAGAAGCCTCCTCCCTAAGTTTGCCTTACTACCGCTTTAGCACACTCTGCCAACCCTGATGTCCTTGCCGTGTCCGAATCCTGGCTTAGGAAGGCCACCAAAAAATTCTGAGATTTCCATACCCAACTATAACACTTTCCGTCAAGATAGAACTGCCAAAGGGGGAGGAGTTGCAATCTACTGCAGAGAGAGCCTGCAAAGTTCTGTCAACTTTCCAGGTCTATGCCCAAACAGTTCGAACTTCTAATTAAAAAAATTAATCTCTCAAGAAATAAGTCTCTCACTGTTGCCGCCTGCTACGACCCCCCTCAGCTCCCAGCTGTGCCCTGGACACCATCTGTGAATTGATCGCTCCCCATCTAGCTTCAGAGTTTGTTCTGTTAGGTGACCTAAACTGGGATATGCTTAACACCCGGCAGTCCTACAATCCAACTGGATGCCCTCAATCTCACACAAATCATCAAGGAACCCACCAGGTACAACCCTAAATCCGTAAACATGGGCACCCTAATAGACATATCCTGACCAACCTGCCCTCCAAATACACCTCTGCTGTCTTCAATCAAGATTCAGCGATCACTGCCTCATTGCCTGTATCCGCCACGGGTCCGCGGTCAAACGACCACCCCTCATCACTGTCAAACGCTCCCTAAAACACTTCTGCGAGCAGGCCTTTCTAATCGACCTGGCCCGGGTACCTGGAAGGATATTGACCTCATCCCGTCAGTTGAGGATGCCTGGTCATTCTTTAAATGTTACTTCCTCACACATATTAGACAAGCATGCCTCCGTTCAAAAAATGCAGAACCAGAACAGATATAGCCCTTGGTTCACTCCAGACCTGACTGCCCTCGACCAGCACAAAAACATCCTGTGCGGAACTGCAATAGCATCGAAGAGCCCGCCGCGATATGCAATGTTCAGGGAAAGTCAGGAACCAATACACGCAGTCAGTCAGGAAAGCAAAGGCCAGCTTTTTCAGCAGAAAATTTGCATCCTGTAGCTCTAACTCCCAAAAGTTCTGGGATACTGTAAAGTCCATGGGAGAACAAGAGCACCTCCTCCCAGCTGCCCCACTGCACTGAGGCTAGGTAACACGGTCACCACGATAAATCCGTGATAATCGAAGACTTCAACAAGCATTTCTCCATGGCTGGCCATGCCTTCTCCTGGCATCCAACCTTGGCCAACAGCCCCGCCCTCCCGCTGCTAACTCGCCCAAGCCCTCCCCAAGCTTCTTCCTTTACCCAAATCCAGATAGCGATGTTCTGAAAGAGCTGGAAAAACTGGACCCATACAAATCAGCTGGGCTTGACAATTCTGGACCCCCTATTTCTGAAACTGTCCAGCCGCCATTGTCGCACCCCCTATCACCAGCCTGTTTCAACCTCTCCTTCGTATCATCTGAGATCCCCAAGGATTGGAAAGCTGCCGCGGTCATCCCCTCTCAAAGGGGGGAGACACCCTGGACCAAACTGTTACGACCTATATCCATCCTGCCCTGCCTATCTAGGTCTTCGAAAGCAAGTCAACAAACAGATCACTGACCATGATCGAATCCCACGTGACCTTCTCCGCTTGTGCAATCCGGTTTCCGAGCGGGTCACGGGTGCACCTCAGCCACGCTCAAGGAGACTAAACGATATCAAACGCATGCGATAACAACATTTACTGTGGCACCGTCTTCAATCGACCTGCCAAGGCTTTCGACTCTGTACAATCAACCATATTCTTTATCGGCAGATCAGTACGCCTCTGGTTTTTCTAGTGACTGCCTGCCTGGTGTCACAACTACTTTGCAGACAGAGTGTCGATTGTCAATCGGAGGGCATGTTGTCCGGTCCTCTGGCAGTCTCTATGGGGGTACCACAGGGTTCAATCTCGGGCCGACTTTTTCTCTGTATACATCAATGATGTTGCTCTGCCTGCGGGCGAGATTCCTGATCCACACCTCTACGCAGACGACACCATTCTATATACTTCCGGCCTTCCTTGGACACTGTGCTATCTAACTCTCCAAAACAGAGCTTCAATGCCATACAACACTCTTAACGTGGCCTCCAACTGCTTAAAACCTAGTAAGAAACCAAAATGCATGCTTTTCCACCGTTCGCGTGCCTGCACCCACGCCCGAACTAGCATCACACCCTGGACAGGTTCCGACCTAGAATATGTGGACATCTATAAGTACCTAGGTGTCTGGCTAGACTGCAAACTCTCCTTCCAGACGCTCATATCAAACATCTCCAATCCAAAATCAATAGCAAGAATCGGCTTTCTATTCCGCAACAAAGGCCCCCTTACACTCACGCCGCCAAAACTTACCCTAGTAAACTGACTATCCCCGTCCTCGACTTCGGCGATGTCATCTACAAAATAGCTCCAATAACTCTCTCAGCAAACTGAGATGAAAGTTTATCAGCCATTCGTTTTGTTACTAAAGCACCTTATACGACCCACCACTGCGACTGTATGCCCTAGTCGGCTGGCCCTCGCTACATGTTCGTCGTCAGACCCACTGCTCCAGGTCATCTACAAGGCTATGCTAGGTAAAATGCCGCCTTATCTCAGTTCACTGGTACGATGGCTACACCACCCGCAACACGCGCTCCAGCAGGTGTATCTCACTGATCATCCTCAAAGCCAAACCTCATTTGGACGCCTTTCCTTCCCAGTTCTCTGCTGCTGCGACTGGAACGAATTGCAAAAGCTCTGAAGTTGGAGACTTTTATCGTCCCTCAACAACTTTAAAAATCTGCTATCCGAGCAGCTAACCGATCGCTGCAGCTGTACATAGTCCATCTGTAAACTACCCACCCAATTTACCTACCTCAACCCCCATACTGCTTTTATTTATTTACTTTTTCTGCTCTTTGGCACACCAGTAATCTCTTCTTGCACATGATCATCTGATGATTTACACTCCAGTGTTAATCTGCTAAATTGTAATTATTCGATTTATTGCCTACCTCATGCCTTTTGCACACATTGTATATAGATTCTCTTTTTTTCTACCATGTTATTGACTTGTTTATTGTTTACTCCATGTGTAACTCTGTGTTGTCTGTTCACACTGCTATGCTTTATCTTGGCCAGGTCGCAGTTGCAAATGAGAACTTGTTCTCAACTGGTCTACCTGGTTAAATAAAGGTGAAATAAAAATAAAAAAATAAAAAAAATAGGCCAACTTCAATGTAAAAGATCAGCTGTTAATTTCTATATACTGGGCTTCTAGGTCCAATTAAGTTAGAGATTCACATGGTCATTTGTTGTATGGCTCCTTTGGGAATATGAACCCATCATGGCCAGAAAAGGTGAGGAATATATTCTGCATGGTTATGAAAATGTCAAATTATTTTAGATGAAAAAAAAAAAATTACACAAATTTCTGCTCTTCTCAGTAATGGCAAATGTTTTTTAGGAATAAGCTTTTCATCATATCCCCCATTTGCACAAAATACCTACTGGCCAGRTTGCAATTAGGGCTGTGGTGGGCATTACATTTTGACAGCCGGTGATTTTCAAGCAAATAACTGCCGGTCTCACGGTAATTGACCATTAATTAACATAAATACATTTAGCATCTCCTGGCTTCCATGCATAGCCTACAAGCCACCGGTGCAGACCTTTGGAACATCTACATTTAAAAAGCATAATAAATCAATTTAATGTAGCCTACACCATCACAATAAATCCATTATTTATTTTAGATAGGTCTAAAAAAATATATAGATTTCAGAAGAACAGAATAGCGTACTATGAGTTGTCCTTATGTTAGGCCCTGATCTGGCTATGTCATATGGCTGTGGGCTACACTAGTTAATTTAGCAGACAATATTTGCGTAGAATTCCATGTCATTATTTTATTTGATAGTATGAAGAATACAATTGAATAAAATAGAAAGGATATTTTCTCCAAATGATTTGAGGGAGTGTGCACATGCGGCTATTCTGTGTTGAGCATTTAACAGGAAACAGGTCCTCCTATATGCATTTAGAGTGATTTATGCAACTTTATTTGTGATTAAAATGTTAGGCTGTATGTTTTGATTTTTAATACATTCTAAAGTTGCATGATGCAACTGCAATGATGATTCTTTTTAAAGTTGCATGAAAGGCATGAGCTCTGCTTTGTTTTTTTGCGCAGGCTGCGCACACTTCATCAGTCTCTCATTCACAATTTGACAAGCACTTGATAATGCCTCGAACTTCCCAGCAGCATCACCCTTGTGTGGCCGTAATATCACCTAAAGAAATCCATGCCTTTTGCAGACAGTGGCCATTATGCCCTTGGGCTGAATATAATCATTATAATTCCCTTCTCCCAGCTGTGTGCTCCGAAGCGCCTCTCACTCACATGGGTTTCTCAGATATCTCAATTCTCATTAGCCAATGCCTGTCAGTGATTGGGCCCTTCTCACATCTCAGCTCTGGAGTAGGCTAAAGAATGAAGACGGACACATCGTGGGACGCAACTGCGCGCATCCTTCATATCGAATTCAGAGGCGCATATTAAAAATGTTGGAAGAACTGTCCACATTTACCTTTCGTCAGCCAACAAGATGAGTAGGCCTAACAAACAGCAAAAGGACTGGCCTATGTCAAACTACTATCCCACATAGTATAAAAGTTTACCTATTCTATTGGTCAACTTGTCCTTCTGTGTAAAAAATGTATACTCCAAACATACTCTGGGACAGTTGTGTTATGCGATAGATCCCAAATTAATACAACCACGAGCATCAAAAAATATCTTAAAAGCATTGCGAATGATGTAACAGATCAGAATGTTTAGCTTAAAATGTTGATAAACTATTAGGCTATTTCTTCACATTATAAGCACAGCAATGCGCACACGACAGTAGGCTATAAGCGTGAATGTTCCAAAATGCTGTCAATTAGCGGGAAAACACCATACTCATAAGTATCCGCAAATGCGATTATGAATGTAATGCTTTTTTATGGTGAAAATTATCTTCCTCAAACTTGAAACTCGAGCAGTGCCTATGTATGCCAGTTAGGCTCTACACCAGTTGTAAAGTGGATTAATTTGCATAATTTTAAGAAGTTATTTGGTCACTTTAGTTGTGATACAAACCTTATCAAAACATATAGGCCTGTGGGCTAGGCTAAGAAGGTGTGATACAAACCTTATCAAAACATATAGGCCTGTGGGCTAGACTAAGGAGGTGTGATACAAACCTTATCAAAACATATAGGCCTGTGGGCTAGGCTAAGGAG